>NW_019173112.1:0-99945 GCF_001831195.1 Colletotrichum orchidophilum | reverse complement strand
TTCCTGCACACATCGTTCTCCGCAGACCGCCGCTCCAGCCGGCCCGGCGCGCCGCCCCCCCCCCCCCCCCTCCCCGCATTTTATTCTGACTGGAGATGTATGGCCCCGAGATGGCTGATCGGCCCTTCGTCATATTGTCGTCGTGCCGAGCTTCCTCAACAGTCTGTTGTCTCCGAAATCCAGGGCCCCACCGTTGCCGAATGTCAGCGGGCGACGCGATGTCAACTATCCGACCTGCCACTTCAAACTTGGAGGTAGTTGTTAATAGCAGGCTTCATGCATCCGCTGGCAGCCACATCCCGAGACCTCCCGTCCCGCAGCGTTGCAAAATAAAATGTCTAATCGCAGAAAATGACAACCAAAACGTCCCGGGAACCCCATCTCTATTAGGGGCGACGGTGTGGATACTTTAGTTGCCGACGGATGCGCCAGGATTTGTTACCTTCAGATGGTGTAAGTGACGGAAGAGAAAATTCGATCTCCTTCGTCTTCTCCCAGAACACCGGCTCCTTGGGGGCTGATGTGGAGCTATCTCCGACCTTCTTTGGAGGGACTTCACGACCGAACAACCTGGATCAACAGCAATGAGGCGTCAGGCCGGGATTTAGAGCCTAGAGGACTCGTTGGAGGATTTTTGGCGAGGGGTAAGAAGGGGGCCATGGAGGGCTCCGCAGGTTGAGCTCGTTCACCGAGCAATGCTTCCAAGTTTCGAGTGCTCCCAACCATCCAGATATTGGGTGTGCCAATCAAGGCAAAGACAAGATGTGCTGATCCGGTTGAATGTTCATTTGGGGAGCTGCCGACCAGGCTCATTCCCACGCCCGCTGAATCTGTGGTACGCCAATCCCGGGAATAGCAAAGCCAGCTCATCATACACTCCAATAGTTTCGTTGTCGGTCCCCTCTAGTAGCCTGATGGCGGCTCTGCGAGGTCGAGGCCCTCGAATAGACGACAGCAATGGCCGATAACCCGCACTGCGCCGCACCGCTGTATACGAAGACCGTTCTGCAGATGATTGTCTGATGCAGCCCAGCCTTCAACGCACCCGTCGCCAAGGTTCGGCCAGCACATTGATTTTGTTATGCAAATGCACACACAAGTAATACTATGTATCTGTACCTTGTATGCTTTACGGCTGAATCAGGGTCCGCCCAGTCCAGAGCCAATGTCAATCGTGGCCTCCGACCAAGGATTAGTCTCCGGGAGGATTTAGAATTCTGACAAGCGCACGGTGGCTCGTACGGCGGCGAGATACGGTCTATCGTAATTGACAAACGACGAACTGGCAGGGGCAATTACATTCTTTGTCTCTGTGCTCCATAACGACAGCTGAAGGTTATTAATTCCGAAAATCCGTAAACGGTCGTGTACCATGTATGCTCGCTCATACGTTGGCCCGTGGTCACTTGATGACTGGACGCTCGATCCTGGAGTCCTGGAATGGCGCAGCAACATCTGGAGCATTGAGATCGGCAATCCGCCGCCGAGCAACGTAGTCCATGGTAGTCGGTGAGGGAGATGACGTGTCGTTCCTGGAAGATGAGCAGTTCGACCGGCGCGTGCCTTTGAAGCCGAAGCTCAGGCGGTAAGTAGGAGGGTCTGGTTTGCTGGCAGGCTCGCTGGCTGGCGGTGAGGCCGAACAGTTTCTTCTCCACGCTGGGAAGAGGATATCGACCATCCGTCAGAAACAGTTATACCGCGGTATAATGTCCAGAGCAAACCCCATGTCTTGGGTACAGTATCCATAACCTGCATCCTGGCCATAATGCACAAGCATCAACCGTTCAGCCATCAATTACATTTGCCAGCAGCCTGACACCGCCTGCTCTGGCTCCATCGGCTCAGTCCAACCCCTCCACCAAGCACCAAATAATTGTCCTGATAGGAAAACCTTTCCCTGTCCCTGCCGGGCAAGCCAATCTCCTCATACTCTCCTGTTGCATACAGCATAGCCGGGACTTTTGCATCCTCACATGAATCTCATCCAAAGCACGCCGGGGCAGTTGATATGAGTGGACTCGACCGCAACACACCGCGGCTCGACCGCTCGACAGCCGGGGGCCCCCGCTCAACTTCAACCTCATTTCATCTCCCACGCCCAAGCGTAACGAGTTCTCATGGTTCATAGAACCCTCATCCTCGACACCTCGTCGCCTGCCCTCCGTCGCCAAACCGCCATGACCTCCCGCACCCCTTGTCATCAAAGACGCTTTAGGGGGCGATGTCTTGCAGCTGTCAGGAGGGTCCTGAATATTGCTGATGCGACCCAAATCCCCCGTTGGACCCGCCCAGAGCACCCTGTCCAATATGCTGATCCTGCCTGCTATGCAAGGGGGCACGTCGAGGCCGTACTGTGGTACCAGGCCGCACCGAATGCAACGGGGACAAACAAATTCTCTCTGTTCGGTTTCATTGAAAGGGTCTCTGCAGAGCGACTCGCAGATATCATTGCTCATGTGACGAGCTCCGGCCAGGGTGGCTACGTATAGAGTTTGCACCTCTTGGGCGGGTGTTTGGGCGTCAATCCCGCCACTTGTCTACCGTGGCATGCCCCGTCCTCCACTTCCCAGATTGAAGGGAGAAACAGGGCCCTACTGGGTCTCGCAGCCCTGCCAGACGAATACTTGTACGTGTACTTGCAAAATACGGATACGACAAAACGTGTTCATCTTGCGCAGTGCTCAAGAGGAATGGACAAGGGTCAGCTGGTTACCCGACGTGCCAGCTTCTCCTACACTATTGCCAACGTTGACTCCCCATGAAGCTTGCGATATTTCACCTGCCACTACTGCAGGCACGGCGGTCGGGGTCTGCTGCATTGATCGAGCTGCTACGGGTACATAGTAGAAGAAAACTTTGTCATAGTGTCGCTACCCCTGCCTAGCATACTATTGATGTCAGAGTCAGTGCCCAGTGGCCTCAGTGAGTCAGTATCTGCAGCTGCCGTTCAACCTGACAGGAGCATCCTGCCTCGCAGCCGGAAAGTCAAATTTGCTCGGACGACGTGCCGAACCGACCGGCGCAACCTACGCAACCCATGCAACCAGGGTCCGGAATGGAACAATATCCCATCCCGCCAACGGCATCAACAATGTGCACTGCGCCTGGAGGCTGAAGCAGATATACAGTATGAGACACAACTCCCGAGAAAAAACAATTTGAACATTGAAACAAGGCTGCTTGCTACCTATCTGGCTAGCAATGTGGTTGAACCGACGCGGATTCGAAAGACTTTACATCGGTCGACCAACGCGATCTCGAGCTGGCTCCACTTCCTGACCAAAAATGTCAGGGCCAGGGCCAGAGCCAGGGCGTAATGACAAGTCATGTGTTGAGAGTTGATGAGATCGGTGATACGGATTTTTCTCTAGATCTATTAACTGGGGTTATCGCGAGGTGACGTCCACAGTCCGAGCCGCAAAATCCGGCTGGACAAGCTGACAGACAGTTGCTAATCTAATGCCCTTGCTAAATGTGCTTAGTCCTGCCCTCAGTTCAATAAGATTGTCATGAGAATGTAGCTTTGTGGGAAGCTAATACAATGTACATAGTCAATACAACACAATCCGACCCATCATGTCCATATGTCGACAGCACAGTGGCGGAATAAGTGTCGTGAGATTGGTTGGCTGGGCGCTTGCTTCTAGGTCAACTGGTGCGGGAAACTGTCCCTTCTCCCGCCGGCGTGATGCTCAGTTGCCCCTCTCCCGTTGACTGTCTAGGCAAGCAGATATACAGCAGCCTGCAAGATCCTTGCAGAACTGTGCCACGAAAATCATCTGATTCGATGCGTTTTGTGATAGCTGGCTTGTGTGACGTGATAGGAGGCGTGCTTTGCAGACGGCTCTCTGCACTTCTCTGTCTGTTGTGCTCCGGTCCTCCTGCAGGCGTGACATCTCTGCGAGGATTTCTCGTACAAACAGTGGAGACGTGCCTGCATACTTCCATAAGGTCGTTCGTTGAGGTATCCGCAAATAGTACATTTTCCAACTCGTATGCCCCAAACGAGACCACGATGCTGGCACGAACCAGGGATGACGAGCATCGTATCCGTAGATGACCGGGAGAAACAAGAAATTGGCGACATGATCGTAATCCCATCTGATGATGAGAAGGTTCGGCCCTTTGGCCGACTCCCCGATGTGACCTCGTTCCGGGGCGGTCATCGTCCTAATAAGGCGATCGTCCCGCTCATCTCAAGTTAATGCCGCCAACCAACAACCAACGGGGCAACCATCGAATAACCAACAATGAGATTTCTCATTACACGGCCTCGCGCAAGCAAAGATCCCTGCTGCGAATCCACAGCTTCCGCACTCTGTTGGAGCCTCCTTATATTTCTCCTCACAGCCAAGCCGTCATATCTTGGTTTCCTCCAATCGTGGTTGGACCAGTTTCCCGGACCCTGGATCTCGCGTTGCGTGGCAAACAAGATGTCGTTGGTGCTCATTAAGGGTTGCAAGCCGGCCAGTAGATCCGCACAGGAAACAAATAACGGGCGTCTGGAGTCTCGGCGGCCCACGATATCTCGATCGGGAGGGGTCTGGAAGTTGGGACATCCGCCGACCGTCTTCAGCCTTCTACCAAAGCTCTCTCGTGACCTCGTTCACAGGGGCCCTAGTCTAGCAGACGATGAATGAAGGATGCTGCTTGCCGGGAACCCGGGCCAAGAACTCTTCATTGACGAGCATCGCGTTCATCCACGTTATTCCCGGAATCATAGTCCATTTTCTCGTTGGTGGTGCGACTGACTGCCTGACCGATATTCCAGAAACAAGTCTGCCGTCCGAGAGGATTCGCTCACTTCTCCGCACTACGGCGAGAAGAAATGGATACGCCATATCACAAGCCGAGCATGTTGTCATGAGAAAGATTGCCATGGGGTTGAAGAAGAATCAATGGGCCTCTGGCCAGTACCACCAAAGCAGACCCGTCGAGCCCATCCACCCGGTGAGGGTGCCAAGTGCCCTACATGACCTGTCGAACAAAGGATCAGCATAGTATTCCTGCTCATATGACCCAAACCCGGCCTCACCGAATGCAGCGGGTGCTTGTCCAAGCTTAGCAAACATGGATGCCCAAATACAACAAAATGAGAAGGACGATGACAACGAGAACCAGGGAAGAGACCCCACACATCGGAGCAGGTCCAGCGGCACAGCATTCGAACCCATGCCCTTCGGATAAGCTCGCTTGAAGTGGAGTTGAATCCATGAATACGCGTCAAGATGGCATGCTGGGAAGTCTGACAACGATGAGAGAAGGTGGGCGTGAGGATATCATACGCATCGACAACAAGGAAGAAGACGCAAACACCACACACAGTGAGAGAATGCGATCCAACACGCCGGTCATCCTCCTTACGAATGGATATTCTCACATACGGTGACACGATTCAACGCACGCACTGATCGGATACGGCCAACAAAGCGACGGAGGATAATCGGAAAGACACTCACCAGATCGCATAACTCGTGCCCCCAGAGTGGCCCCTGCCGAGCAACATGGCAAGACACCCCGTCCCAACAGCGAACTGCGCCAGACCAACTGTTCAGAACGCGAGCTCCGTACAGTCACACCCCTCCCGTCCGGCCCATCACTTGCCATTCTTGTCACCGTGCCCGGTGCCCGGCGCCGACAGCCACCAGCCCGCGACGGCATGGTTTGCCGCGCAGCCCAGGACGACCATGGGCGCCAAGATAACGCCAACGTTCTCCGCGACAAGCGACGCGTGGCGCCACTCGTGTCTTGTGTTCCCGAGGATCGTGCAGATCAGCGATACATCCAGGAGGAGCCAGACGAGGCAACGGAAACTTTCCAGCGGGTTGCTCGGCGACGCGGGTCGCGTAGAAGAGGTTTCAGGAGAGGTTCAGGGCGAGAGCGAGGAGGGGCATGCCTCAGGACTTTGTGGCGTGGGAGCGGATGAACATGAGGGCATAGCACATGTCGCAGAAGACGGCGCCTGAGATGAGAAGGGCGCCGGATGCCGCCGGTACGATCCATGAGGGGACATGAGGGGAAGGCGTAATTGTCAGGTCCATGTTGGAGGAGCTGGTTTGTTCTGAGAAGCCGGGTTGAGTGCCTTTAGAGTGAGGGTCGTGTTGTCAGTCCTGATGAAGTTTAGATTCGGAGAGAAATCATACCATGGTCAGCGATCAACAGCACGACGTAATGGTTATGCTTGCCTCAGCGCCAAGGATCCTCCATGAGCAGACTGGCCGCGCATCATGAACCGTAGTCGACCTCTTTGACTAACAATCAATTGGCGTCATCCGCGTCATGCTAAGATGGCTTGAAGATGACTCCAGGTGAGTCGCCAAAATGTTCAGTTTGATTTCTAGTCGGAGAGCGCACTTGAGAACTACAGTCGGAATTAACTCGTTCAAACCGCGTCGCGTTGACGTAACGTAGTGCGACAGTTGACATCCTTGTAAACATTAACAACTTTAAACATTGAAACAACTTAACTTTTTTACAGTGTTTGCATACAGCCGCTCGTCAGATGCAATGCAACGCTCATTCAACCTGAGGCTGATAGCTCGTGGGAATTGAGGAATTTTCACACAACATCCGCATCTGTAGTGTAGTGGTTATCATCCTTGCCTTCCATTCCACTGCGGAATAGCAAGGGACCCGGTTTCGATTACCGGCGGATGCATCACGCGGATGGCCGTCTCTTTTTTGGTTTTATGTACCCACATACTTGAGCCGAAGCGGATCTGGCTGAACTTCACCTGCTCCCAGCGATGAATTCTCAAAGATATCCATGGAAACCTAACGGAGCGAGCCGAAATTGGATTAGGCCCGTTGGAGCGAGCTAGAAGGTCTGGCGGAAGCTGTTGTCACCAATAGCAAGCCCGAAGATGTCTATTTAGAGCCTCATCTAGTCCGCCACCAAACTGTCGCGCTGAGTGTGAGGGTTCCCTCCTAGAAAATTCATCATGCACTTACGGCGAGGAAGTTGAAGGCCAGTCAAAACCACGCGAGCATGGTATCGAGGTTTTGGAAAAGGTGTTGGGGTGCTTGGAGAAGCGGCGGTGTGTACCTCCTATCTCACCCGGTGCAAAGAGGGAAAGAGGCTGAACAAGATAAACGGAACGACCAGCGGTTCGACCTCAATCTGTGCGTCTGCGCGGCAACAAGTAATGTCGCTTGTAATTCGAGAAAGTTAGCAAGGTTGTCAACGACGTTAAAGCGCCCGAACCTCATGGACTGCAGCTAGAGTCAGTGCTAAACCACGAAGCATTCGAATCCGAGTCAGACCCCGACATCATGCTCGACGACGACAGTAATAGGGGAAATCGAAATTATAAGACGAGAAGAGGCGGATCGGGAATGAAATGACAGGCCGTCAAACTGCGTTCCGTTTCCTGAAAAAAGATATAGGAAAGTCAAGAGCATAACCCGTGGTTAGTTGGGCCGATTCTTCATCAACAACAGCGTCGTCGTCGTTATTCATAAATCAAAATACAGGTCCGAGACGAACGATCTATTATTGGAGTGGCTCTTCCAAGCCGACACGGAACATGTTCATCCAGAGTCTGAGACGTCACTTCCAAGTCCGAAGAGGCCCTGCCCTAGCAGGTTTGGTGCAATAAGGCAGATCGGCTGGGGCGGTCTGTATATCTCGAAATCAGGAGGGTACTGGCCAACTTGACTCCCAGTAGGATAGTGTCTTCCTATCAACCCCAAGGCGACTCAGACATGGCGTGATCATTTGGCGCGAGTTTGTCAACCCGAAAGGCCAGGTCTGCAGACAAGGCCACATGATCAATCAGTGCTTGTATATGTAAAATATCAACATCTATACAACTTCTGCAACTCTAATCCCGTCTACTAGCAAGTCTGTAGAAGCTTTTCCCCATCGGAAGCTTTGTTTTTTTTTCACCAAGACGTGTTTTAACGTGCCAGTCAGAAGTAAGAACAGCTGACTGATAGTAACTTGTTCTTGGGCCATGGCATCGTTAAAGCACGATAAGTTACTTAGAAGAAGTGTCGCAGAAAGCAAAATTAAACCAGCTCTTCTCAGCAAGCCGGTTCTCTCTCTCTCCATGTTTGTTGATGTGCGTCACGCTGTCTCCGAATTCCATTACCGGGGGGTCATAATACATACCCCTCATCTAGAGCCTCGGCAGCGCTTCCGAGATAACGGCTCTTACCCGACTGGCAGCACAATCATAGTCAATCAAAACTTCGAAAAGCATGCTTTTTCTGAAGAATCGGGCATTTCATAAAGTCGCATATCAATAGTCCTCTACAGAATGTTCCCCAAAAGGCCGCTGGTCCCTCAAGCAATCCGTTTCGTGCGGCAGTCGTCGACCTTTTCTCAAGGCTTGTCAGGTCTCAAGATAAACTCTGATCGTCTTCAAGAAACCATTCATCACACTTGCCAATGGGGAGCAGCGCATCGATATGGCAGGTTCGTCTCACCAATTTCGGAAAGAGCTTCTCGCGTTGCTGACAACTTGAACCCACTAGAGGCCTAAATGAAACTGGCATGGCCAGGCTGACTCTCTCAAATGAAGATGCCACCGCGAGACGATGGTTTGTAGAAGAGACTCAGAGTCTGGGATGCGATGTCAAGATTGATCAGATGGGCAACATTTTTGCCAGGCAAAGAGGATCGCTGGGCTCGACGCTGCCCATGACTGCCATGGGCAGCCACTTGGATACTCAACCCCAGGGCGGCAGATACGACGGTATCTTGGGCGTTGTTGCTGGTATCGAAGCACTTCGAACAATGAAGGAGAATGGATACTATTCCAACTTTGATATTGGAGTCATAAACTGGACAAAGTAAGTACGCGAATTCAGATGAAGTCGAGCCTTTCACAGTTTTTGAGATTCGCTGACCTACCCTGCAGCGAGGAAGGCGCAAGGTTCCCAGGCACGACGGTCTCCTCCAAAGTTTGGGCGGGCGAAATACCAATTCAAAAGGCTTGGGATTTGAGAGATGTTGCGAATTCTTCCATCACAATGAAGTCGGAACTAGAGAGGCACGGATACCTAGGGGAAATCGCGTGTTCGGCAACGCAAGGTTACCCAATAGGTGCGCACTTTGAACTCCATATCGAGCAAGGCCCCTTCTTGGAATCCAGAAGGAGGAAGATCGGGGTCGTTCGAGGTGTACAGGCCTGCAGATGGCTCACTTTCACCGTGGTCGGCCGAAGTGCTCATTCGGGTACGACGCCGTATTCCGCAAGGA
Organism: Colletotrichum orchidophilum; assembly: GCF_001831195.1. NCBI lineage: Eukaryota > Fungi > Ascomycota > Sordariomycetes > Glomerellales > Glomerellaceae > Colletotrichum > Colletotrichum orchidophilum. The sequence goes on along the minus strand of NW_019173112.1, from coordinate 90,740 downwards.
AAGATCCGCTTCTGGCTGCGGCGAAGATGATTGCGACTTCGAATGAGCTAGCCCAGAACTCCGGGGCCTTTGTGACCACAGGTGTCATCAAAGTTCCTCCGGGGTCATCGACCAACGCAGTTGCATCGCAGGTGACGTTCACACTGGACATTCGCCATCCAGAAGACAAGGTCATCTCTGAGGTTCAGGACCAATGTCTTGCTTTCTTCCAAGAGGTCTCGCGCAAGAATGACGTAGAGTTGAGCTGGACAATCGATGTAGACTCGCCTGCGACCACTTTTGATGAGGATTGTGTGTGGGCCGTCGAAACGGCAGCGAATGGCATCGTGGGCCATGATGGCTGGCTCCACATGACGAGCGGTGCGACGCACGATAGCGTCAATACTAACAAACATTGCCCAACGACGATGATCTTTGTGCCCTGCAAAGATGGCGTTAGCCATCATCCTGAAGAGTATTGTAGCCCAGAGGATTGGTAAGTCATGCTTGATTTGACAGGCAGGAGGTACGATATTAATCATTTCTTTATGCAGTGCCTTGGGGGCGCAGACTCTCCTCGATTCTGTCATCATTTACGACGATATGAGACTAGCGAAGCTTCAATAGTTGCTGCTACTGAGACAACATTCGCGAACCATGTGCCCAGCTCCCCGTGCTTAACCCCACATGAAAGTCTCTATGAATAGGAAATTAGGATTAGAATATCCTTAGTTCATGCTATCTTCATGAAAGAAGAGAAAGGGAAGCATTCCTGGTTTTCTGTTGTGTTTACATCCAAAAGTTCCTGCCAAAAGTTCTAACCCATGTCCATTCCTTTCGTCACTCTGAGCACCTCCATCACTACGTCCTGACCATCCGATGCCGCCTTCTGTATCAGGCCAGAGACATCACCAGCCTCTTGCAGCCAGACCTGAACTTGTGATATCTGCTCTGGCGTTGCCTGAAAATTGCTGTCCGTATTCACCGCTGGCGCTTGTGACTTGCGGCTGGGCATTCCGTGCCATGGCAGTTCGGCGGCGCGCGAATTGACCAATGCATGATGGCTCCAAAGGAAGTTCTATTCCACTGTTCCTTGAGGCTGCGATTCTCTGCTGCCAGACCCGCAACATCAAGTTTCCTAGTGCCCAGTACAATGGGTCATTCGAATCCGTGGTGAAGCAAGGGTGGTGCTCATAGACTTGGTTGATGACATGCCAGGCTATGTCGACGGTCTGGCCACCGTCGCGGCCTGCCAGTGCACTGATGAGAAGAATAAAGGTCTCGAAAGGGAAGATATTAGCAATATACCACGGGTAGCGCTGAAGAGAAACGGAAGAGTGGGAGATGATGTCGTAGTGAATCACCTCGAAATTGTTCTCCAGAAGCATGTTCATGTGTTCTCCGTCGACGTCGAATGCCCACTCAGTCCGATGATTGGGGTGATATACAGGCAACCTCAGCTAGCAGACAGCGGATCGAGCGAGATACGTCGCCAATAGGTTCAATGGAATGTCAATATTGATAGCCCGGAGATATTGTTCCTCAATGTGACTCTCAAGGTCGTCAATCGACTTGAGGAACTTGTACTTTCTTTCCGCCGATGTTGCAAAGTCAAGAAGGCATTTCTGCTTAATTATCCACACCCCTATCTCGATGCGGACTGAGCAGAACACCATCTCAGTTGTGACGAGAGATGGGCGGGACAAAACGCTCATGGACGGAACGAGGTTATCGCCGGTGACGCCCAGAGGTTGCTTTGTGTCTCCGTATAGCTGGATGCCGGAATTCATAGAGGTTCCAGTTGATTGCGCTGTGCGCCCTTCCAGAATGGCAATTTTCCACCAGACTCGCCGTCTCAACTCCGCCTCGAAAGGGGAAAGGTCTTCAAACGAGCTCTCCCGATGGAGGCCCATTTTTTGGCCCATGCGAGATTGCCAGCCCAGTGAGGAGCCACAAGATGTCGTGGTCGCCGAGGCGGCGTAGAGACAGCTGACAATTGTTAACACTCCCAGCAACTAGTAAAGAGCAGCACGGATGAGAGTCGATTCTCAGCCGCAGGCAAGACGCATGGGCTGTATGCTCTGCATACGTGCCGCAATACGGATAAAGTGACAACAGAACGGGAATAAGCTGGCCAAAACCGGCTAGCAAACATAGAAAAGTGCCGTAAGCGGCGGCTGGTAAAGATCATACGACTAACACAATCACTTCTTGGTCCAACAAACCGCTTTGCGTCCGCGCGGGATCGCTCTCATGGCTGTTGAACGGGGCTCTTGAGCCCTTCGGGCCCGAGATGAGGGAGCTGAATGCGATCGAGACTGAGCGGTTTATCGGGTCTCGATGTTGATCGGATGATTGGCGCTGGTGCTACCCAGTTGCGCAACTTGCTCCCCCCGATCTCGCGGAGATGTCCCGGTCGAGTGCAACGTGGCGCTCGATGTAAGATATACATAGTCGGTGAGAGGGCCATAGCCTCACTAGGAAGCCTAGGAGGTCCTGCCAACTTATCGTAGCCCGTATGAAGGTATTCATAGCGAGGGGAGAAGCGAATAGACACCTTAAGATCTGGAACAGCTCTTAATAGTCCCTTGATAACGTGGCTGCCATCCGTTTGGGCGTCTTCGGTAGGATCGAAGCGGGTGGACTCATTGCGCCAGGGGGCAGCGTCAGAGTTAGAGACGATTTTGAGTAGTATCTGTTTCAGACTGTTGCGTCAGTTCGATCTGCGCATGGATTTGGATATGATGATGGCGCTAATGTGGGAGGACATGGCTGCGTTGTGAAGTTTGACGTTGATTTGAGAGCGATGTCTGGAATAAGTAGTAATATTTGCTGATACGATCAATGTGAACTTTTTCTCCACGCTGAGACCTGTCGGACTGTCTATAGACTTGACTAGTTGGGCTGAAAGTAAAGTTATGGTTGGTGCTAATTATTTTCTAAATAAATGCTGATTAAGTCTAGCTGTCGGATTAGAAGTCCAATTGGACCCACGAGTCAGGTGGGCCGCAAGGGCCACCTCCGCGGATTGTATTAATAGATCGGCGGGTAGGCCGCCCGCCGGCGGAACCTCTTCCTCTTTATATAGAAATTAATGTAAGATTATTTAATTCTTATTATATTAATATTGTACGTCTCGTACACGTATCCCTGTAATACGGATACCATTACTAGCTTAAATGAGCTGATTGAGTAATTGTTATTGATTCTCGCGGCTTGGTATGTACTGAAACCCCAGCGGGTGTTTCCGTAAACGTTATTTTCGCCTTCAACTTCTTCCTGGGCTCTTTAGCTTTACCTTTTGCGTTGTTTCTTACTGTGCTTACACTGGCGTTTTTAGTGACACCTCAGCTGTAAGTTGAAGCACCCATACGTATGGAAAGACATTGGTTCCATTTGTGGTCAATCCTCAGACTTCCAGATGCCGGTCCGCATGGTTGGTTTCCAACAATATTTGTATTTGAGTTTTCCGTTAAATCTCATTCAGCTGCAGTCAACAGCCTGTGAGCTGAGAGTTGCTTGGTCTTTCGGGGCAACCAGCTCTCATGTCACGAAGTGTAGTCGTTGCTTTCTTTACCTTAATGAATGGCGCGTATAACACTTCCACAAACGTTCAGGGGCCTCCTCCGTACATCTCTCCAAACCTCGTTCTGTAACCGTGACTTGACAATAACTAGCCTCGCGTCTACGTGCAAATGGCGAGCCTCGACCCGAGGAGACTACATTCATTGCCATCCTTGGTGCATGGGGTCATCTGTTTGTATTACACACCAGTCAGCAATCCATAGTCTTCTCAAGAAGCAAAAAAATGAATCCTTACCGAGGTACAAGCCTGAATGTTTGTCTCGTCGCCATCCCAGAGGCAGGTACCGAAGTTGCCCGCCTGTTCATTCAATTTAGGTTTGCATTTCTGTCACCTACATTAGCTAAGGTGTGTAGTCAAAGTCCGACCGGGTTTCAACATACCCACGAGCCCAATGCTGAAGGAAGGAAGGTGATGAAGAGAGCGGCGTGGAACTTCATGGTTGTTGATGTGTTTTGCAAATCAATCGCCGGCTGAAGATGTGGTGCAAGAAAAACAGTAGTCTGGAAGTGACAAGGGAGTTTCAAGACACGACACAAACGAAAAAATGAAGGCAAGAAAAAGGAAGGAAGATGGATAAAAGATACAAGACGCAAGACCAGCTTTAAGTATCAAGAACGATCTATGTTTGATCTTCAAACGACGAAGAAGCCGCGTAACCATAACCAATTTCCAAGAGGATATGTACTGAGTCGCGCGCATCAAGGCTTGGAGCGCGCCCAAACGCTAAGAGTAAACTCTATTTGACAAGTTCATCTTAATTCAACTTATTAAGAGTCTAGGGAGCCAATAGACATGGGCAACTCAGCCCTCTTTACTCCAGAAGAGGCAAAATTGACGTCTGATCCCGCGGGACTGACGGGTTAAAGCCCCTCGCCTCTTCCGAAGTTCTGCCCTTGTCAATCATTTCTCAATGAGATGTCTACGAGCATTATCTCATTATATCCCGATGACTCCGATGTCTGCTCCAGTGGATCTGCTCTACTCTGCAGGCCTCTCTCCTCCGGTGGGGACCGGTTCCCGACAACATGGTGGCACGATAGTGATCCGCGGCCCCTGCCAGGAACTCTTGCGAACCCGGAGAGTGGACAGAATCTACCACCCGCCTCGCCTCACCCAGCTCTTAGGTAGTCAGTCGAACCCAAATCACCTTCTTTGCATGCACATACACACGCGTTCCCAATATCCGTAAGGTGGTAAGATTTACTCTCATGCTAAATTCTAGACTTCGTAAAACGTACATTCAGCAGTAAAACGCCTCATCATGCCTACAGAAGGGAGAGGACCGTCCGAGAAAGTCCACATTCGACCAATTTAATCATCATAATACTCGTCGCTAACCTCATCGCCGCAATAGCCATCATCGCCATAGCCGTCGTCGCCATAGCTATCATCACCACAGCCATCGTCGCCATAGCCATCGTCGCTATAGCCGTCATCGCCATAGCCGTCGTCGGCACAGTTGTCAGCACGGACATCGTCCGCACACTGCTCATCACCATAGATCACTTCGATATATTCGGTGTGCACGACAGAATGGTCCTCGTCGCCATGGTCCTGCCACTCCTCCTGCCGCTCCTCCTGGTATTGCTCCCAAGGCTGATCCAGAAGCTGCTCCAGATACTGCTCCAGAGGTTGCCCCTGACACTCTCCATGACGCCCCTGCTCGCACTCCTCACTCTCGGACACCCAATCGCTTCCATCAAACCCGCGACAGTAGCCTTGGGGTCCAGACAACGGTACTCGACCAACCTAATCGTCGTAGTAGTCGCCGCCATACTCCTCCCGCTCCTCGTACTCCTCCCTCTCTGACTCCCGATCGCTGTCATCGCGACCGCGGTAGTGGTCCTCGGACCCCGAAGACGAATGACGCTCGTAGTGCTGTTCGTGGTCCGAATCAGAATCTGCGGAAATCGTCAGTTTGCATGTTCGAAAATCATCCAGAGCGGGATCCGGAGAAAATGAGGCATCATTACCCAGAACATTGGCGATAAGCGCGCCTCCCAGCGCGCCCACCGCGAGGCCACCGGCCACGCCGAGGAACATGTTTCCATTACCGCTCTTCTTTTTCTTCTTCTTCTCTTCACCGCCATACCCCTGTTCGTACTGCTGCCCATGCTGCTGTTGAGGCTGTTGTCCATAGGGCTGGCCGTAGGACTGGGGTTGCTGTGGCTGGCCGTACTGTTGAGGCTGCTCATATCCATGGGATTGGCTCTGTCCGTATTGCTGACTTGCATAGTACCCGGCTCCTGCCGCAGCTGCCGCAGCTGCCGCACCACCGGCGTAGGCTCCATACCCGGGCTGCGGAGAGTGACCTCCGTATCCCGGCTGTAGTGACGGTCCGCCGTATCCTGGTTGAGGTGACGGGCCTCCGTACCCAGGCTGAGGCGAGTACCCCGGCTGCGGTGAATGTCCACCATATCGAGGGGCATCCCCATACCCTCCATAACCCGACGGTGACATTGGCGGAGGAGACACCACCGGTGACGGCGCTGGGGCCTCCCACTGAGAAGTACCAGTCGCTTGATTCACAAAGTACCATCGTCTGTTGTTATCGTCAAACCGCTTGACCCATCCCTCTGGCAGTCGCGGAGATGGAGGTCTTCCGTAGCCCGATGAAGGAGGTCTGCCATAACCCGGTGAGGGAGGGCGTCCATATCCCTGCTGCTGCTGTGGAGGATACGGGCTCGAAGTTCCCGAGTCACCATACCTACCGGGATGGGGAGAGGGATACTGCGGTGCCGAGCCGTAAGCACCTGTGGCGGCGCTAGCAGCTACGCCAGCGGCGACGGACGACATGGCACTCCCCTCGGAGACGGGGTCAGAGTAGGCGGAGCGGGTGGGGTCGCTGGAGCCAAAGGCGGCGGGATGCTCGCGCTTGTACTGGTCGGCGCCCTGCTGCGGACCGCCGGCGTAGCCCGCGGGGGGTCTGCCGTCGTAGCCGCCGCCGTGGGAGCCGTGGTTGCTGTATCCATAGTCCTGGTGGCCTGAGACGTGTCGTCAGGATTTGGTGATGTGATGCTTTGGAGGTTGGTGGGGTGTTGCGGGTAATGAGGTGCAGGATTGAGGTGAGAGTTTTCGCAGATCATTTCACTCATTCACTTACCTTGGTTGATAATCTCTGGGTCATCAGGGATCTTGAAGTTGCCCAGCTGCGACGCCAGCTTCGCAACGTCAAAGTTGCCAAAGAGCGACATTTTTCCAGTCTCTCTTGTTTGCCTTTTCTCTTTCTCGGTAGTGACAGCTGGGAGTTGGGAGGTTGGCAGAGAATTGCACGTGGTTGGCGGGGGATTTGACGTGTCGTCGCGGGGTCAAGTGACGGACCAAGGTGAGTTGGTTGGTTGGTTTGGACGTGGGACGTTAGACGGTGGACGCTGGGGGGCGAAAAGAGGAAAAAAAAAAAGAGAATGGCTGAGGTAAGAAAAGTCGGGTAGGGCCACCCGACGAGATCGAGCCTAAAGGTGGTGCGCCGTATGCCGGGTGATTCGTAGTGGGATTTCTTGGGCAGCAGGTGCAACTGCACGTCAGATTGGCTTCCTGCCTACTTCTTTCAGCACCTCGGAAAGCAGACGGCGGGTATTTTCCGGGCTTTTCCTTGTCGCTTCCAATTTAGGTTCTCAGGTATTTGCTGTTGTTTGTCCCCATGTTCGCTTTGCATCGTCCGAACTTGACATCCGAACTTGACATCCGAACTTGACATTCGGGACCACCCGTTCATCTCGTAGGGCTGAAGACTGTGCGCTCACTCCATATGCTGATGATCATCCGGGAATATCCACGGTAAGAGGACACGAAGTGAGAAAACCCCAAGAGGAAAGATATCATTTCATCAACCCCCTCGTTGATAGGGCTGTTCTGAGTACTGCATATGGTACATGTGTTGGAGATCAGCCAAAAAAAAACAACGTTGTCTCCGGCCTTCAAGTCTTTGTATTAAGATGCTGCGTCGCTATGCTATGAGCCATGGAGAAAAGATGCCATTTCAAAGCGCTGACGTAGATAACACCAAGAAATTGTATAATTCAAAACATTGTAAAAGACTCCATCTTCACCCGGTCGCCTCCGTAGAAGCCGGTAGAGCGGGCTTCTGCCCATAAACCACATGCCTAAGGGTACGCATATACCAAATCAGCCATGAACAATCCCCAATCATCGTCTAGCAAATAAAACAGGAGGGACGGTAAATTGAAGAAGGAGGGGGAAAAAAAAAAAAGGAAAAGAGTCACTCACAAATCCAACAACGCATGAAACGCCCCCGTCTTCAACTCCCTCCTCACCTCAGCAAGCTGCACCAACACCTCCTCCCGGCTCCTCCCCAACACGCCACACAACAACTTCAACGAGAACCCCTCGAGCCCCTCGAGAATCTGCGCGAGGTTGAGCAACCCCTGGTCCTTGAAGTGCCGGTGCCGCGCCCAGGGCCCGATGGGCGTCTTGAACTTGCGGTGCGACACGTGCTCGAACCCGCCGTGCCCGCGCACCCAGCCCTCGAGTTTGGGACCGGGGCGGGGGTCCCGGCCGATTTTGTCGAGCGTTGACACAAACGTCTGGTTCCACTCGTAGGTTGCGTGCTCTGGGGTGTAGCTGCCGTCGTCCGAGTAGTATTCGGTGCTCATGTCCTGGAACTCGGCCCAGCCACCCGGGTTGAGGTTGCTGTAGGAGGTGGTGTTCAGATTGACACGTCATTCACTTTGTATGGAACGGAAAGAGACGCACTCGTAAATATTGGCAATCAGCTTCGGCCAGTCTTGAATGGATGCGGCCATGTATCGGCACATGATGAAGTCGTACTTTTTGACGCCGACCCATTCGCTTTCGACATCGTCAATCTCAAACTTGACGTTCGGGGGCACCCTGTAGTCCAAGAAGAATAAGCTCTGCAATCGCTGTAGAGGGGATTGGGGAGAATGTTCTTCACGTACCACTCTGGTTGAATGGCGCTCAAGTCGTTTCCGATAACCTATGTTCTCATCACTCAGAACTCATACCTTCGCCAGCCTAAATCACCATGGACCGACCTCGGCGTTCTCAAAAATGTCACCAATCTCAACAGCCCCTATCAACCGCAAGCTTTAGCGCACAATTTTTAAAGACCCGAAATAAAATAGTGCGCAGACATACAGATTCCAGTGCCCGTGCCAATGTCCAGAATGCGATGGACCTTGTCCTTGACCAGCGGCGCCAGCCAAAGCTTGCTCCCAATCGCCCTCACCATCATGGCGTGGGCCATGTCGAGACGCTCCATCTCGACCTCGTCGTTTGGAAACGAGTACGCTAAGCGGACCGATTGTCAGGCTGGGATATCTCTCTTTCTTGTGAGATGTGGAACTGAAGCATAAGACTCACAACCCGGCCTGAATGCGTGGTAGCGCCGACCATACTCTTCCGGGTAGTCGATGACGCTCGACGACAGGGACGCGGTGTAGCTTGAGCTGTCTCATTCCGAATGTGTTAGAAAAAGAAGATGAAATTGGTCAACGAGAAATGGAAGAATCCTAGAAAGATGCAGTTACATTCTATCATCAATCGATGAATCGCTATCGCTCTGGATGGAGAATGTTAGTGAAAAAAATGGCTCAATCTGCTAGAAGAGGAATTGAGTCCCGACGCACGGCAAATCCCTCATCGGCTTCAACAAGATCATCCTGCTGAGCGGGGTCTATCGCGACCGCCGGGACGACTTGCGGTGGACTCGTCGTCAAGGTCAGGTTGGCGGCGGCCGTGATGGGCGGTGTACCCGGTGTTTCGGCCATGGCTTATTTGCGCTTTCCTGTCTCACAAGGAAATAGGTGAATGGATGGATGTTGCTCCAAGGTGGGGGGGCAGCACTAAAGAGTCTCGCGGTCCGCTGTCCGATTCGAGGTCGTCTGCCATGTACCAAATCGTCAACAGGTCAAGCCAATGTCAGCGAGAGAAATGGCAGCGAGAGAAAATGGCTTTCTCGGTCTCAAAGGTAAGGGGAGCTCCAGTTTTTGTATCGGTTCCCATCCCACACCAACCCCCGTCCCTCGACATGTCTTTGGTATGTGGCTTGCTGGCGGGGAGGAGGGGTTCACGGGCAAGGGACTTAGTCCGCGTTCAAGCCAAACAAAAGAGCATGCCGAGGGCACAGGGCCGGTATGCTGACAGACCCCGGATGCAGAAGAACAATCACCGCCCACCGAGATAGGTAGATGGCATGGATCGTCTGCCGCGTTACCCCTCTTATTTTCCTGCACACTACCTTACCATGGCCCGTTTGGGCTTTTATCCGAGTCCCCGGTTGATGGTATCGCAAATCAAGGCATGTACTTATGTGACAAGGGTACGATCATTGGCTTGACGACGGCCGTTTGCAATCGCGTGGTACATATTCGCCGGTAAACAATTGCAGAGTAAGCTGTGTCGAGAAACAAGGCACAGCACACCACGGGATAAATAGCTGTCACGATCATTACCGGCTTCATGCATCCAGAAGCACATCAAGAGTCCCAAATAGTTTCAATCTCATCATCATCAGTCATGATTGAAAAAAAAAAATCCCATCCGCCTCTGTCAGCAACGAAGCAATTGGGGTATAGAACAGGAGTAGAACAAGAATCGAAACACACGCCTCGCCGGGCGGCCATGATGCAAACCTGATTGAAATAGGCCCAAAAAAAAACAAGACCAACAAGAATATCAAAACCGTCCCAAACGCCCATAGCTATGCTTTTTGGATTTCCGCCATGCGATGCGAATGCCGTCCGTACCTCCCCTTTTCGATGCAATTCCTTCCATCAGCTCTTCCATCAGTTCCTTCCATCACTGAGTCCACAAACCTCGCTTGTGATGTCTTCACTTCTTCGCTGTGCGAGCGCTGCGCTTGGCAGGCGTACCGTTGGCACTCAGGCCCATCTCCTTCTTCGCCGCGGCAGTGGGCTTCTTCGTCTTGGTGACCTTTGCACCCTCCGTCTTCGAACCAGGAGTCAACTTGGGCTGGTTTGCCTTGGTCACCTTGGCCGCAGTCCCTTTGGCAGGCGCCGTCTTCGTCGTCGCAGCAACCTTGGCAGCTGAAGCCTTCGTAGCAGCGCTCTTGCTCGTAGAGCCCCTGGCCTTCGCTCTTGCCTTTCCAATCTGCTTCTCCTCATCGGGACTGAGCTCGGCAGAGCTTGCTTCGTCAGAGTCGACCGGACTGGCGGACGGGTCTTCCGACTGGCTTCTAGCCAGCTGGGCTGCCCACTGAACGCTCTTACCGTTCTTCTTGGCAACAGCGGCGGCGGCGGCTCGCGTCTCAACCCTTGGCGGTGCGTTCTTCAGAGTCTCGAGAACTTCCTCTGCAGATATCGCGTCTCCCTTATTGACGCGGGTGTTCTGGCGAGTCAAAGCCGCAAGGTCCTTCTCTCCGGCTCTAATGTTGCCCATTCCCTTGTTTCTAACCGGGATCTTGGTAACTGCTGGAGCCTCTCCTCGTGCGACGGCGAGCTGACGTCTGGTGCGTACGTTTGTCACGGGTGCAACTTCGTCCTTGTCGATGACCTTATCGCTGGCTTTGTCACTGGTCTTGTCTGTTTCAGGCACATCTGCTTTCGCTCTGCGCTGGCGTTTCGGCCGCTGCGGCTTCTCTGGCAGCGTCTCTCTTTCGTCAACTTCTTCAGCCTTTCGCTTGGCTTTCTTGGGGCTCGGGCTGTTAACATCGAGCGATCCTAGAGGCTGGCGTCCGCTCGAGACGGCTGGAGATGCCCTTCGCGCAGACCGAGAACGATCTGCCGACGAAGTGATTGAAAATGCTGGCGTGTCGGCCCAGATACTCTGATTGCGCTCTGGGGTTGTAGCCATGAGAATTGGAGCGGATGCAAGGGGAGCAGGTGAAGGAGCAACGGCCAGAGTGGGAGAGAGAGCGGCTGGCTCGACGGGTTCGGGGTCAGCAGCCTTGGCGGCCTTTCTAGCGGCGTGCCTGGTCATAAACTCTCTAAGCATGATCAGGTCCGAATCGTCGTCTTCCACGGCCTGGACGGGCGCTTGAGAAGGGACCTGCGCAACCTCCTCATTCTCTTCTTCGATCCTGGCTTGTTCTTCTCCTTCTTTGTTGTCCTTCACCAGAGCGGCCGGGCGGACAGGCGACACCGGGGCAGAAGTGGTCAGCTTGGTGGGAGAGCCAACGGCAACAACGGGCTCTTGCTCTTGGGCGAAGAGAGCAGCATGCTCATCCGAAACCTTAAATCGGACAATGAGGCGAACTCCCTCTCTACTGACAACGACCTTGCCGTCCATATCCGTCTTCTTGGCCTCCTCAAACACGCGAGCTAGCGAGGCAAGGGCCTGAATCGGGGATCCGGGGCGATCCTGGCAGGAGCCAAAGATATCTGGGTTCTCTCTTGCGTCGACGACAACAGGCGAAGGCGACGGCGACGGCGATCTCTCAGGGGTGGCTTGGGCAGCCGCCGCAGATGCTGAATCAACCTCGAGGGGATTCTGCACCTCGTGGAGCTCGACCGATGAATCGGGAGCACCCACCAGCGGCCCGGATGCTAGATCTTGAAGATCTTGCACCACAGGAAGCTGGGCGGAGCCGGCAGCAGGAAGAGATGCTCGGCGGAGAGGACCGGGAAAAGAGAGACGTCGAACGGCAGGCAAGGACTTGCGCTTCTTGAAAGGAGAGGTCTGGTTGCGGTCTTTGAAGTATACCATTGGACTCGCGACTTCCTCGGCAGCGGTGTCGTCCTCCTGGTCGGCCACGGATTCTTCGTTGTTCGTCTCGGTGGCATCGGGAGTCGATATGAATGAAGGAACCTTGAAGGTAAAGCCGGGTCCAATGGGGGACGACAATGGTGATGGAGCCTGCTCTTCAACAACAGATTTGAGCGTGGCAAGCTTGGCTTGCAGATTGGCAGCACCTTGAGCGAGCCTGGTCTTTCGGCTCGTGCTCGAGTGGTGCGTCGCCGAAGAAGGGAAGTGAGGGAGCTTGGCGGTAGGGCTCTGGGGCTCCTCCTCCTCCTCAATGATCGAGAAGTCGGATTCTCCAAAGATGGCAATGGGTTGCCTGACGTTGCGATGTTTGGGCTGCTCGCGACCGTGAACCTTATTCGACTCGCGAATCGCAGTCTCAAGCACCCAGTCAAAGCTCAGCTCGGGCATCGGGAATGCGAGAAGAGGCCCCATGATGGTGTGAGTCAGCAGGCCATTGTTATAGGCCCGCTTCTTCTCACCATCATAGTTTCTCTTCCCGCAGGTCGGCACGATAGGGTCGCCGTACTTCTGCACCTCCTCATGGTATTGGCGGCGCTGATCGTGAACGGAGGGGCCAGCAGGGAGCGCAAAGAGGTCGTTGCGGAGGACGCGGCGAGCTTCGATCATGTTAATCACTCCGCTTTCGTCCACGTCCTCCAGCCAGTACGGCTCCGAGTCGTCCTCCTCCGTGGGCTCGGCCACCCTCTGCCTCTTGCGAGGACAGAGGGCGTACGCCAGACTGCCCTTCACGGCAATGTGCCGGAAGTTGGCGGCGGCCTCGAGCTCTTCCACGGCGAGGGACTCGGCGACCTCTCTTGCGATGGCCTTCTCAAACACTAGGCCCCTCCTCCGTTGCTTTGTCCGCGGAATACGGGCGCGCTGACGGGCGAAGCTGGGCACTGGCGCAAGCGTTGAAGTGACGTCTAAGTCAGCATAGATCTCGGGCTTGAAGGGGCCACTATGAAGGAACAAGTCAGTCAGGCTGCATATTCTTGGCCAAGGGATAAATATACCAGAGTTCCTTCGCCGCCTTCGAAAGTTCGGCGGTGGCGAGCGTGTAAGACTGGGGCTTCTTCGGGGACGGTGCGAAGTCAGAAATCATTGTGATGTCGTGCATGGTGATATCGAGCTTTGAAGGGGACTCGAAAGTGCTTGCATCGTATTCTGTCTCTGCATCTTCGTCTTTCGCTGGGGATTCGACAACGACACGGCTTTCGACTTGCTGTTGGTTCGACTCAGAATTTCGGCAGGGAGACAAGTCGTTGGAGACGAGTGATGCCGTCGGCGAAGTAATCGACATGACTGAAAAGTCGGAGATGGCAGGCTTGGAAGGACTCGACTTGGGAGAGAGACCGCGAGCGAGCTTTGGTGTCGATGCGGTCAGGGACTGGAAACTGGCGTCTGCAAAGGACACCTTCTTAGGCGACGGGGTCTTTGACGGGGTTGGATCCGACGACATCTTCATCATCGAGAGATTTGTAGCGCTGCCCTTCAGTCTCGGTGTCTCTGCAGTGCTATACTTCTTAGTTGGCGAAGCGAGAGACACTGAGGCGGATTTGGGAGCCTGCTTTTTTGTTGTCGACATGGAAATTGGCGAGGCACCTGCCTTGGTTGGCGTGGTGAAGTCAAGGTCCATCGAGAGGGATGACAGAGTGGGCGCCATACCGCCGTTAGGCTGTGGGTTGAGTTCGAGCTTTGCGAAACCGGCCAACGCCTTCTTAGGGCTGGTGGTGCGGTCGCGGGAGGAGCGCGACGTCGGCGAGGGCGTCAGGTTGCCCGAGGGCGGGTTAAAGGTCAACTTTGGAATATTCATCGTGTATAGTGGCAACGAGACATTGACCAGATGACAGGATGACGAGGTTAAACGGTTGGTGCGATCTAGCGCGGGAGCTATGATCTCCAATGCGACACGGCGCGGAGGAGGCTCTCGGACGTGATCGTGGGCTTAAAAAGGCGCGATGCGATTGGGGGCCAAAAATGAGGTAAACAAAGCGCGACAACCGAAGCAAGATGTTGAGCCACCGGATTGAAGGTCAAGAAACGGCTCAACGGGTTCCGATTGAAGATTGTAGAGTCGTGAATTGTTATAGCAATGTACCTTGAATTGGCGAGGTACCGATAGAGACGAACGTTTCGGCGTGTGTTGCGATTCGTTGGTGGTCGCGACGCGGAGATTGGAGGATGGGTTGGGGAAGGAGATTAGAAAAAAAAAGGTTCAAGGTACTTCCAAGTTGCTAAATCGAGAGCCGGGAAAGGGCAAGTAATGCGCAGGAAGGGGACCATTAAGAGAAAATCGGTGTGGTGGGCTGGCTACGGTGCTGGGCGCAACGGGCAACGAGAAGACGGTCCCGGTGGTCGTCCTTTGTTTACATGCGAGGCGAGGCAGCCAATCGGGAGCTCCCGAGTCTCGCACCCAAGCGCTGCTTGCAGTGTTCCAGTGCAATGGAGCGCGCCTGCCTCGAAGGGAACAGCTCTGATCCCAGGCGCGGTGAGGCTGTCCACTACCGTGTCTTACCCCACCATCTAGGCGCCTCCACGCGATTCTATCCAATCAGAGAATTTAAAAGGGATGAGCGAGGCTGACGCCACGTGATTGGCGTAAAATGTCCTTCGGGCTCCGCATCAAAGCTTTCGCGATGGCATCTTTTCGAGCACTGGTACTTGGGAGCTTCCGGAGGTGCAGGAAGACGACGACGAAAGATCCACCAAAGCCGAATTGACGACCGACCCGACCGGACGATCCAACGATAGGCGCACAGCTCCGGAGGCGAATCAAAGACAGAATTGAGCGATTTGAAAGAGACGTCGCCCATCATGCCGCAAAAACCTATGCGCCTGCCGCCTGTCAAGGTTCTTCGAGTTCGTAATCCCAACGGGAAGACGGAGCAGCCGTGCATACAAGTCATGACCTCAGTTCTCGGTGAGTCTTTTATGATCCATCAACCACATCTGGCTCTCGAATTTGCCTCAACGGACTTGATTGCCTCTGATCACCAGAACGAGCAACCCAAACCCCCCTCCACCCCCTTTCCTTCGACAAAGACGCATTAGCATAGATATCCCCAGGCTCCATGAACTGACATCTCGCCTTCCTACAGCATGCTGGGCCTCCGCAGGCTACAACACCTCCGGCTGCGCCGCCCTCGAGAACGCTCTGCGCACCTGCATGGACCAGCCCAAGAAGCCGAAGCAGCCCTCGTCCACCGTCAACTACCACCTCGGCCGCATGTACGACAAGATGATACCCAACTCCAAGGGCAAGTAAAAAAAGAGACGGGACGGAGTCCACATACGACTGGTTGTGAAAGTGAGGGCGACTACTCGGAGATGAATACCTCTGCGAATTGATGTATCCCAAAAATTAGAGCGCCCTGGGACAATCGCGAGGGGGAAAGGACGCCAGAAGGCACAACGTCTACGACAACCGAATCAGACTATTGGAACGGCAGAGGCGTGTAGGGCCGGTGGCGTGTACACGCTCCGTGGAGAGTGGCACACCAAGCACCGCTGGAGGCATACGAGATGTACAACCATACTATTATACAAGGAATTAGGCGTTCAAGAGGATCGATGTTGTATACTATGTACCATATACGGCGGGCGGAAAAAAAGACTCGCTACCATCACGTTTCAAGAATGAGGGACTCTTCGATCTAATTTGATTTGATCTGATATGATAACTTAAGTGAAAGTCGTCCGGAACCCTCACTTGGAGCGACGGCTTGTGTGTGCATATATCTTTCAGGCTCTCAAGCGTAGTCAAGAACAGCATCCCTTTCCATCTCTCCCGTCCTAATCTCCCCACCTGGTGAATATCTAGCAATTCAATTACTTCCGTCCGGGACAGTGTCGCCAAGAACTGCAGGCTCTCGATAGATGTTATCATCCAAGCCCATGGAGTGTTAAGAAGCTGTTCGGAGTGCGGCTGCGAAACTTCAAAGACCTCAAGGCAGGGCGACAGACGCGATGCGCAGAATCCCACCAAGTCTGTCATGGCACCGTCTCCGCATGTCTTAGTCTCTATCCCCTTCTTGTCCGCTTGTTCGCATTGAATTCTTGGAGCAACTACTGTGATCATGACAGCTTAGAGGCTTATCCTCAGTATGGCCAAGTGGCGGGGCGAACTGCGTCTGGATAGCCATCTCATTAGTAACCTAGCTTCTATCTTTGTCATCCAGTCTCTGGCCATTTTACAAGTTCTTGGCTAGATGGACTTGGAATAGATATCTGAAATAGACTCGCGTCAGAGGCATAATCATGATATCACTGCCTCCACCTTCCACGTCGATACCAATTTTTCTACTTCCATGAGAAGATCACCTGATTCGCTATAATCTGACTCGTAGAGCCCTCGATCATAACGCTATACCATTCCGAAGTCCAGCGAGTGATGTCGGGAATGATTTGAGTGGTTTATTCGCCGAGGCTCCATGGGACCAGCATTGCTGGCAAGATCCTGACGCCGTTGGCGAGTTGACCTCCCCTAATATCTTACTGCTACCGCTTGTCCAGCAGCTCGAATGCGAGTGACCCACGGCGCAAAGAGGGAAGCAGCCTTCTCAACATACCAGCGTACTTCTGACAACCTTGTGTACCTAAGGCAGTCAGTGTAACTAGGAGTTGGCGGACAGAGAATCAGACCTACCTGGCTTTCGGCATAGCATATACCATCCCAGGTTCATCCCATATAGTGCAAGAAGTCAACTACACAATCACAAACTCATGAAAATAACGTGTCAAAGCCATCTAGAATGATTCAGGCATGCGTTTGCCCAATCGTCAGCGGCAGTACCAGTGCAGCCTCGGTGAGCACGACAATCACGCAAGTTCCTCTCATTTGACCTGCCTCAATGACCTGAACAATAAATACGCATACGTCAGCTTGAATGGCTTTGATTTCAACACCACAAGTAATAGAACACCATAGGAGGCGAAGTTCTAGAATCTCGCCAGAATCATTGACGATGGAAAAAAAGACTCTGATTTTCTCTCACCGTTGTCGAAGCTACCATTGATTTATTCCTTCCCAGTCCTCCAGTTCCTCATGCCACTCCACCAAACCCCAAGAAGCCTCCAAAGACTCACAAAACATTGGATTCAATTCGATGATTCAGTACACAACTAAGCCAGACATGAGATCAATCTCACTGCATGCTGGATGATTTCTAGATCAAGCACTCACATTCAAGAGTGCAAAGACATGGAATGCCTCAAATCACTTCCCGACTCTTCAAATTCCAACATACACCTACAACATCACATTTTTTCCTGGGGATGTATATGCCGTAATGTGCCAGAGAAGAACGCTGACGAATATGTTCATCAACAGCACCACAAAACTAAGCAAAAATCTCTTCCTCATGCTATAAAGACGTAATCAACTTGGCCATACTCTGTTACTATCAACATAAGTTTACATGTATGTAAAGGTACTATGTGCTCATGGAAAGCTTCCCAAGTTTGACTGCCCCGCCTTACTCTCACCAGCCGACCAAAAAAAAAAGTAAATGAAAAACAGCTAGCACCAGCTCTCCTTCCCAATCTTTGTTCTACAAAATCAGCCCATAATTCTCACTATCCCATCTATCCCCTCTTCCAATCTCAATCTCGTCATGAATCAGACGAGTTATGGTATGGCAGACAAAATGATCCGCTGCTGGGCTGACCGAACGTATTTCGACTGGGCAGGAGAGTCAAGTTTCTGGACTTTGCTGGATTTTCGACCGCCAATGAGGATCCGGGACCGAGAATTGCCGGTACCTCGCCCATCATCAAAGCCGGGGCGTCACGCATCATCCAACATTCGAGAACTTGCGCATCCCACAGTACATCAAGACACAAGACTCACATACATTAGTCCACCTTAGCAAGAGCACGTCTCATATCATGATGAATGAACAGCAACGACTGTTCATTGCTCGAATAACCCCTAACTAGCGCCAGTCAAGAACCCGATTCCCAAACTGTAGCGAGCGATGCGGTAGGCATTCTCATCCCCCCCGGCTGGTGGAGGCTCACTTGCCCCCATCCAAAACCCACCAACCACACTTAGGTAAAGCCAGATATCAAATTCATCCCCCATCATCAAAGTCGTAACGATCGAAAGAAGTTTAGTCATCCCAAAAAGAGTAAACAACCAACAGAAGAAGTGAAAAGGGAATGACTGGGCCCTGGATGTCTCGTTGTATCAATCTGCCCCTTTCCCCGAGTCCAGTCTTAACGAGCTCAAGAGTGGCATATGCAAGTCACGTCCAGGGTCGCCAATGGTAGTTTGGTGTAAAGTATTTCCAAAAAGAGGAAGGAGCGTGTCGGTGAATGAGTGCCTTTGGACACGAACCCGTCGTAGGGGATCGTGTCTTGTGAGCAGGAAATGTGGTCATGATGATGGAACCGTCTAAATTCTCATGCGCGAGTCCGGATGCTTCCTAATCGCAAATGGCTGCCGCTGCGAACCCCGTGATGTATGGTAGTCTAGCAGCCACGTGCTTGTTGATGCGATGCTGAGAGGTATAGAAATGAGGTAAAACAATCTGCTCCGGACGCCTTGTATGCAAATAAATGCCCCCCGGTGGGTATATGGGTATGATGCGCCTGGGAAAGTCCCAAAGTTTTCCCAAAAGACCTACTTCGATATAGAAATGAGGCGCTCAGGCCGTATCCCCAACGCAGAACAGCTCGATTTCGCCGACTCCTCCCGGCGCAGTAGCGCGAGCTCCCTCACGCCACTCGATAAAGGCGATTTGAATGTCGTCATCACTAGCAATCGTGACAAAGTCGCCATCTTCGTCCTGGTATCGCAGCTTGAGCATGCCTTTGCTGATGCTACTGTTGGTGAATCGTGCAAGCTTGGCGTCGATTCGGTCAATCAGAGACTGATACGTGATGTTGAACGCAACAACCAGGGTAACGTAATTGCCGCTGTCGACAAAGTTTACCTTGACCTTTAATTGCGTAGGAATCGGCAGGTCCGGGCTGGCGAGCGGGTTCGACTGAGACCCGCTAATCCCGCCAGTGCCAAGTGGGGGAGATAACATCGCGTTCATAGATGCAGCCGCGTCGATGCTGAGCTGCCGGTCGTGTACAGAGTTTGGCGTTCCCTGGCGCGGGTAAATTGGCTGAGCTGGAAACTGTGACATGGTGCCGCCATAACTTCCAGACTGCTGGTGCCCATACTGGCGTTCTCGCTGAGCGCCAGGGCTCTGCGTGTTTGATCTAATAGGAACGTCATTTACCCTGGGCGAGCCGGTTTGTGACCGCGGGATGTTCTGGTCGTGAGCTGGGTGCAGGTGCGCCGGGATGCCAGGCACCGCCGGAACGGGAGTGCCGCCTTGAGTGCGACGGATGTTTCCTGGGGCGTTGATGTCAGGAGTGCTGTACGATCTGCTGCGCTGCTGCTGTGCCGCACTCTGGCTGTTGGAAGCCATTGCCGGCAGAGATGGTCCGCGGGGATTTCTGTGCTGGGATGACCCATCCCGTGAGGGAGCTCGAGGCATCGCGGGGGCCGTGTATCTCTGGTTAGGGTCCTCCCATCCCGGCTGAGGGGTTAGAGACTTGGGGAATTGGTATCCCGGATTAGGGAATATGTTGCTCGCAGTGCTCGTACGTGAGGAAGCCGGGGACTCGGCTACGGGCGAGAAGTAAGAGTCGCCGCCTCGAGCCCCAGGCGATGAAGCGCCCGGAGCAGGGACCTGAGTCGTAAGGCTGAGAGGCGCAGGTGCTTGTGGGAGGGGGAATCGAGGTGGTGGAGCCCTCACTATACCGGTGAGGCTCTCGCCAGTTGCGGCGCGTTGTCGCAGGCTTGTGCTCGATGCATTGCGAGGCAACATGCTGCCTCCTGTAGACTGCGTCGGCATTGGAAACTGGGCAGGGGCAGAAGCGGGTGGCCAGAGTTCCTCGTCGTCATCATCGTCTTGCTGGTTAAGATATGGATTCTCGAGCTTGCCAGCGTTTTCGCGGGTCCAGGCGAAGTCGGGCGCTGCCTGGTCGGGACTCGTGGCAGATTTGTTGGGCGTGTTCTCCTTACGTTGCGCCTCGAGGGCTACTGCCCATTTCTTCATCTGCTCCTCGTTTGTGTACTTGATCATGAAATTCTCCACGCCCGGGTCACCTTTCCACCAGATTTGGACGATGTAGGATCCTGTAGGTTGGTTAGCACCGCGAGTCGACAAGGAAAGGGATACTCTACTGCTTACCAGGCTTCGCGAGGGAGACGATGTCGGTGACATTCGTCATGAAAATCCTGCCCTTCAACTGGAGTCTCGCATTCTTATTCCTAATCTTGGGCCCGGTCGACCTAGTCTTGTCCTTCTTATCCCTGCTCTTGTTCGCCGATATTTCCTTGCAGCAAAGCAGGATGCATTCAAAGAGATAAATTTCGTACTACAAAAATCAGTGTTTGATCCCGGTGGGTTTGCCTGTTCAAATTTTTTTGGAAAACTTACGTCCTTTTCTTGTTCGCTCTTCCCTGTGACGACAGTGTAAACGCCGTGCATGAGCAACCTGCCGAATTGCTCCACACGATGGTTCTTCCAGTCATCCACACGGTTTCGCAGGTCGTCCAAAGCCTCGTCCAAGAGATCGCGATTGACTTCTTCGTTGGCCTTGGAGAGAACTTGTTCCGCGGCCTCGATACCGGCTGCCAGATCGGCCTTGATTTCCTCGTCTTCACTCTTTTTCATCAGATCCTTCAGTAGAAGAGGGTATTTGACGAGTCGCTGCATGGGCTTAAGGAGGAAGCCGTCCAAGGTGTTGAAGTCTGCGGCCACGGGATGCCCACTAGCCTTGATCTGGTCAAAGACTTGGTTGGCCACTTGGGCCGCCTTTCGCTGGTTAGCAATGAAGGGCCGGTAAATGTCGAATGCATCCTCATATGTGACGAATGGAGCACCCCAATGCTGTACGCTCTTGGGCATGGAATTTGTCGTCTCTACGCGGATCAGGAACCGGCGCTGAAAATCCAGGATAGCGTTGATATTGAGGAATATTTGATGAATGGTGTCGCCCGTAATAATTCCCTTGGTCTCCAAACTACTCTTGAGGTCGTAGAGGTTCTCCAAATCTTGAACGTATTTGCGCTCCGTATCAACCAGTTCCTTCACGATATGATCCCGGTAGCTCAGCTTGGAGCCTGGTTCCATAGGGAGGTCGTCTTCGGGGTAAGGCTGGAGCTGTAACAGGAGCCCTCGTTGCTCAGCGATGTCGAGGACGTAGTTGACGACTTGGGTAGTCTACGAAGAGGTCAGATTAAGTTTTTTTAGTGTGGAGGGTTGATGGGGATTGGAGGCCGAGGTCGCCATGGCGGAGGGGTAGCAGCTGTTTCGCATACCTTTACAAAACCGGTCGTGTCATTTCCTAGGACGTCGCTAATGACGAAGCATTCCGCCGACGATATACCCAAGTCCTTGAGACACGCCTGGATGAATTTGAAGAGGGCAATTTTTGCCTTTTTGCTGTCGCTTGCACTGGCATTTGCGCCTTCTATCTCGAGGGGCTTTTCGGGTTGCAGGGCATTGTAGATGTCGAGGAGCGGGTGACCCGTGCGGAACAGGGCCCACAGCGATTCGACGGGGTCGTTGGGGTCGAGCTCTTGCAGATAGGGGTCGAAGCCAGGCACCAGTGATAATCGCTGCTTCAACGACATGCAGATCTGATAGAGGGATCGTGAGGCATCGGCCTTTTGGTTGATGATGTTGGCTGTGGCCTGAACGGGACCGCCATTTTGCGGGGGCGTCACCGTGGATGCGCTCTGGAAGGATGCGAGGGAGCCGGAGGAGGATGTGTATGTTGTCGAGCCGGAAAGCTGGCTGGCGCGGGGCGCATTACTCATGGTATTGGGTAGGCCGCCAATTCCGTTGGATTGCTGGAATACAGGAGCCGTGTTTGTTCTGAGGAGAGGAGCATGAGCCATGACGTCCTAACCCATCCGGTGAATGGAGGGGAGAGGAAGTAAGGATGCGATAGACGACGACGAGGACAGTCGGGAATCGTGCGAGGGCCGAGGGGCGAGGCGGTGGAGGGCCTATGAGGCGACTTTCTTGTTCTAAGTCGAAGACAGGGTCACTTCATTCGGCACCGGGGTTCTCGAGAGTCGGTCTGGCCGGGTGGGCTCCGGATCAGGAGTATCGGTGGTAGGGCGGAGAAGCGACAATCTAGCGGTCACAGTGGGCGCCGGGAAGGTTCTCGTAGGAGATGGACGTCGTCGGAGAAGGGTGTGTTTGTTCTGCGAGGGCGAAATTGAGAACAAGGGATTTGAGCAATGGGCGTTCGAACTCTAGTACTTTCCCCCCCTGTGGTGATCGGGTGGCCCCCTCAGTGTATTTGCTAGGCTTGGAGCAGCGGATGGAAAGGAGGAATAGGTATCTCTCGTGTGTGCGTGTGCGAGAGAAGAGAGAGAGTGTGTGCGTGACAGAAGTGCCGGCGCCGACAGTCGGTGGAGGAGGGAGGTTGGGCTGGTCGGGCGGGTCTGTTTTCGAGTCGACGAGTCGAAGTTGCGGAGCGGTGCGGAGCGATGCGGGCTATCGGGGCGAAACGAGTTGCCTTTCTGACCCCTGTTCGGTCCTTGATCCTTCTTTGGTGTCGCTAGTGGTGGGCGGTAGCGTGTATCTCGAACAGCCTTCGTGGGCCAAGACGTCTTGCGAAATAGACGTCGTTCAGATGTGTCGAGTGAGGAGTGTGGCCAGCAGACAATTGCTATTCCAGGTTGGAGTTGTCGCTGAATTTGGGAATGCTGTTGCAGGACGCAGGCTGATGCAGTTGGCGTGCATGAGGGTGTGTCTTGATTCGACCTGGAGGGGGGAGGGGGGCTGGGTTAGGTACGGCAGGGGAGAGGAAGTAAAGCAAAAGTAAAGGGTAAGGCGAGGCACAGGCAAAGGCAAAAGCAGAGAGGGAGAGGACAGGAGAGAGTGATACAGAGGGACAGAGTACGGATAGGTACTCCGTACGGAAGCGCCTGAGATGGACGGGGCTTGGAAGGGTCAGGCCAGCCAGGTCGGGTTTCCAGTTCCCAGTTCCCAGCTCCAGTCGCAATCCAATGTGGTCCAGTGTCTCGCCGCCCGTGCTCTGCTTATTGCCTGGGGCCCTAGAGTTAGGTAGAGGCAGCACGAGCAGGGGGGTGATGGTGGGTGGATGGATGGATAGACATGTGTGTGTGAGTGGGATGGGTTGGGCTGAGGTCTGAGGATGACAGATTCGGGTCCATGTCCATTTGGGGGGGCTGCTGAAGCCCACCTCAGTGAAGGCTGAATAGAGACTTACTATGGTAGTGACAAGCAGAGAGGGAAGGAGAGAAAGCGGCGGCCTCAGGTTATCCGCATTGATCTGATGGAGGGTTTGGGCGTTTCAAATGAGCGGGTGATTGCGCTAGGCCCGATCGGGCTTGGCCTCCCGTCGCAGTGGCCGGATTCACGTCTCCCATTGATTGAAGGTGCCCTCGTGGTGCACGCGAGGTACGTACCGCGATCCCATCAGGCGCAAGTCAAGCCGCGACAGATGGAATGGATTATGGGGGCATTTTGGGGGCATTTTGAGAAGGGCGTCACTGGCAAGGGAAAGCTCCATCATCAGTTTGGCGATACTTGCATCTGTATATCGTCACGGGCACAGCGACCTTGGACACTTTAGATCCTTGGGTCGCCGGTCAAGACGACAAGGAGTGCGCGAGTCTCGAGGACAGAGGAGGGAGGGCACTCGGACTGGCAAAGGGGAGGGAGGGAGGGCACGAGGCAGAAGAACACAAGACTTGATTCTACCTCGCCGGCACTGCATTGTTCGAGAAGGTCCATGGAACAAAGATAGGGGAAGGGAGGGGCAGGCCAGGGGTGGGCAGAGGTGAAGTAGGGGACGCCGACTTGGCTGCTCCTACACTCGAGAGAAGCACATGCAGAGCGGCAGCGAGATGGGGTCTTTGCTTTGAAGAGGAGGGACGGATATAACAACTACATTTGATTACGGATACTTGGCAGATGCTCCCTTCTGCCCGTCCCGTGTCCCGCATCCCGCGTCCTTTCTCTGACGGCTGTCATCGTTTATGCTCTGAATGGCGAGCATAGAGGAAACGGGCCTTTTCTGGCATCGCTGCTCCTGTACATACCTTACCTAGGTGCGCTACGGATACCATGCTAGGTTTGAACTGATTGCATTGCCAGTGCCTAGCACCCACTTGAGCCTCTTGTTGGTGATGATAACAGAGAACCTGTAACCTTGAGCCAACATCACGACGACAGGTAGAGACTCTGACACTAACATGCGTCTGCAAGGTACTCGTTGCACGACATGCCTGCCGGGCCCTTGGTTCACCCCCGCTGTATCCGTACAAATCAATAGATCCATGGTTGCGCTGGACAATGAGCCGACTGCCCACTTGCTCCAAATCCCTCAGACCACTGGCATCCGACATGATTTGTGTTGCTCAGTCAGAATCAGTCAGAGACTCAGGGATGCAACAAGAGATGACGGTTTCCTTTGGCCTGTTGGGTTCATGTTCCGCTCTGCGACCCTCTCTGCGGCTCAGTGGATGATGAAGTGCGTTGAGTGAGTCGGGTTGCTCGAGAGGTGATTAAGGGTAGCTGAGCACCTCAGATAGGTACCTTAAGGTACCCCAAATGCCTACCAAAACATGAAGCCCGGTCCTTCCTCCCCGCCTGATAAGCGACCACGGCTTAGGTAAAGCACCGACCTCTCTTCCGATAAGACACCCAGGGAAGAGGCGTGGAAAAAGGGTTCCATCTTGCACCTCATGGCCGGGCCACATCCTCCTTAACCCCTCCATCCAAAGGCGTCCCAGTCCTCGGTGATGCTGCACAATGCCTACTCCGAGGTTCGCATTCGACATCTACAATACCACAGCAGTCATTGCTATATCAGTCACGACCCTGGCAAACCCCGACCAACCTGCATTGACAACAGCCGTCGCAGTCGAAGTCGCGATCATAGTCGCAGTCACAGTCCATCGGGGTTGGCCTTTCTCCAACATTGAAACTAACGATGCGCCAGGCGCCTCCAAGCACAGCCATCCGGTCGTGTCTGCAGTCTTCGGGCCTTGCACCCTTTTTCCCGCTGTCTGTCATGCTGCACGTAACCCAGGGCGTCTTCTCTTAGCAGACATTGGCCTTGTCTTGCGCTGCCGGCTGCTAGGAACTATACAAACCCTTGATCCCTTTGCTCGCCAACATCCATATGCTGAGCTGCCCGTCAGCACTCTAAGCCGCCCGCCCGACCGACCGACCGACAGACAGACAGACACACAAACACACACACACACACATACACACACACACAGACGATATCGGTGGAGGGGTTCTCAGACAAGCGCATGAGCATCTTCCATCCATCTGTTGTTTCGATGCTCCATTGCAGGAAACTACCCTGCTGTCGCGCCGCAGACAGGACATGCGCCGTGCAGCCTCACCATGCCATCCTAGTCTCTTCTGACTCTGCCAGTGTGCCTCTTCAGGGTCTCATTGATCTGCGCGCTGCCACTGAGGACGACGTCAGTCTGTCTGGGCATACGGCTACCGACCGCCCGTTGAAGGGCATACCGTCATGTCTAGCTCAATTGCCAAACCTAATTCCCCACGAACCAAGTCCTGGCTGGGCAGTCAATCCAGAACCGCGGATCAGTCCCGGTAAGCCACCCTTCATGGGCTGACCAAAACACGTCAACGATGTTGAAACACCCTCTTCATGCATCTAGTAGGCTGGCCCATAAGGCCCAGGAAACAACGGGAGCCTCACATGACCATTTTTGGGTGGGATCTATTCGACGACTCGACCAACGCCTTGCAACGATTTACCGACAGGGGCCATGACGGACAGGAAGGCGAGCGGAATCCACTCCGTACAAAGGGCGTCCCAGGCAAGTGTCTCCTCCACCCTTCGCGATGCGCTGCCGTGTGCTTCAGGTTGTCTCTCTAGCTTTGTTGTATGGGCTGTCGACACCAGGCGTGGCGCTCGTTCCTGTTGTTTCCCATTCGTATGTCCTGCAAAAAAGGGATGCCTATGCAAGCCTGGTATCACGGTCGGCCACCTCAGCCCCCCCAGGCTTGGCGGCTTCAACGGTGCGTCTCACTCTCGATCTAGGCGGCCCAGGCTGCGGCGGTTGTGCGAGCTGTTGGGAGCGAGAGGCGTTTTCGGTGGCTCAACGATGAACACCGGATCCGTCTCAAGACGGCATGGTCGAGACTCGGCGGCCGCTGGGGAGCTCAAGACCGATGCGATGCGCCTGAGCTGCACAGTTGGTCCCTTTCGCTGTTTAGCAGACGCCCGACGAAGAGAATGGCGAACAGCCGTAGCATCTGGTCTTTTCTTTTCCCATTGTCTGTCTTCTGTTTGAGGACGAGGCGTTATAAAGACATCTGGGAATCTGTGACAGCCGAAGATTTCCCCAATGACCTTTGCGGTGGATGCCAAGATGTCAACATTGGGCTGAGGCTCACAAAGGACGGACCAACTGGGCATAGTCCATCGGGACAAATCACTCGTGCATGCACCTTCGCGGCCCATTCCTCAAATGGGAGGACCGTAGGAATGGTGGTGGATACAGGCAAAAGCCGAAGTACCCCGGAAAATCAATTTAGGCGGGTGGTTGAATCATTGGGCGGGCTGGCGGTGGTCGGGGGTTTTTCAGTCTAAGGTATTCTGATTGTCCATCGTCGCTGACAGGCATATCATTCTGAGCGATGGAACCCGCGCCCATCGACCACGACTTCTCCTCTCATCAGGTATAATGCCTTGACTCGTCGGGCTCAGAGAAACAACCTGATTGACCACACGCCCCAGTGATCTTATGCGCGACTCGATGCGCCGGCAATGACACACGCCTGCACTCACACGAGCAATGTCGCGAGCAAGGCGGCGCATAGGGAGGAGAGAACAACGTCATATCTTGTTCACAGAGAAGTAATCCGAGAGGGGAGTCCCGGGCTAACCTACAGAAGATGCGAGCGCCCAAGAAACCTAACCGGAGTTGTTATTATGTTATTTTTTCCTCTTCAGAGAAGTTCGGCTCCGGACAGCGCGCGCCAATAGATTTTTGTGCGACATGATCGCCCGCTGGCAGAGTGAAGCGATGGGGAAGGTTCTTGAAGGCAACTCTTGCTTCCTGATTGGGGTCCCTTGCCATGTACTATGCCGTTCCCGCCGGCTCTACCTCGCCATGCACCTGTCAGGAGAGCCCTCCATACAGGACGGATGGGGATCCCTCGTGTTTGGTGAGCAGTGCAAAGTAGAATGGTGGTGCCCGGAGGCTCAAGGGGAGAGGCGGAAGTGTGCTCCTCTCCCCGCCGGCTTTCAATATGTATTCGCACAGTAGCCCCGAGAATTGGCTCTTGCCGATGGAGAAGGGGAAAAGGGAAAACTATTGATGAGGGCGAAAAGGTTCGCTGCCGCTGATCTGCGCCTTACACGTGTCAGTGACAGGTGTGCGCGACTTACCCTCTCACGTGCGTCCCTTTTTTGCCTCTTTAGACAGCTGCTCTTGAGCGTAAGGGGGCCCTTGGAGGTGAATGGCGAGGAATGGCGATATGACTTGTGTTGTTTACTCTTTTGAATCGGTTGAGTGGCTGATTATGAGCGAGTGAATCGGCATTGGCATTTGTGGGGGGGGGGGGGGGGCCCCCGGGGGGGGGGGGCCCAAGGAGGACAAACCCAAAATAGCAAAACGAAAAACGGAAAGAGATCGCCCAGGGCCGGGACCCTGGTTACCCCCAACTTCTTCAAGGGCACAAACCAACCCAGCGAGCCCGGGGGGGGGGGGGGGGCACCGGCGGTGATGGGAGCCAAGATGCACAGAACCAACATGAGCAAAGAAGAAAGCGAAGAGCTAGCGCCGAGTCTCGGCACATGATCAGCCATACATCTTGCGACGGACCAAACCAGCCTAGGTAGCCCGGTGGATGGTGATGGCAATGATGATGGTTGCTTCATTTCAAGTTGGTTGAGACACCTATGTGAGGTAAGATGAGATGAGATGAGTCCAGGTTCAACTTTGATCTTGATACAGTGTGCATCTGCGAGATCTAGATATGGGCTCCCTGAGCATCACAACTCCATCTCAGATGCTAGGTAGTAAGATCTCTACGTTTGAGCTTGGCTCGTGTGGGATGCACAAATGCAGGACAAACCGTTGGTCGGCAGCGGGAGTGCTAACTCTGGACAAACACAGACAGAAGACACGCCACACTTTTTGCCCAATCCAGGATTTCCCCATGACTTTTGCGAGACATGTGGACTTTTTGGCTCGAGTTTCCTGCTTCTCTGCGGGACACATTGTGGCACTCCACCCTGGGATGCAAGCAACCCCCCCGCCCCCCCATTTTGCCACTCATGACACCAGTTTGCTGGTCGTGTACCGTATTTTGTGCATTGGGCAGGGTGGCAGGCAAAAGGCAAGAGGCAAGAGGTAAGAGGTAAAAGACAAAAGGCAAAGCGGGAGGGACCGTTGGAGGAGCGAAAGGTGAGACTTGGAGACGATGTGGCGTGAGAGTCTCCAGTTTGAGGGGACGGTTGTTGCAATGGACCACTTGCCTCGGTATAGTCCCGCAAGTTCTTTTCTCTACCGGAGCGGTCAACGGATGAAGTGTGCGGCAGCGGCCTCGGAGCATGCCCTGACCGCAACATCAAATGCCGTGATGCTGACTAAAGTACGTACGGAAACACATATACCCTCGGGGGAGGAATGGAGGATAGGAAGTGGAATGCGGGCGGTGGACGGGGGGCATGGCGGCACACTCCCGCGGCCGGTGGTCGCTCCGCATTGTTTGTTGGGTCCCTTGTTTTGCGATTTGCGACTTGCGACTTGCTTTGCCTGCTGCTCCTTGCCTACTCGGTCCTTTGCGTGTCATTCGCGGGTCCACATCCTCCTTCTATCATAGTGGGCAGCTGGGATACTTGGAGGAAAAGAGAGGATCCTGCCACGCCTGCATTGGCGCATGGGAGAACTTTGAAAACGTTGGAGGTGGGAAGCGTGGGAATCATGGTCTTGGACTGAGGATGGGGGGAGGGCGAGGGGATGAGGGCATAAGGTGCGATGAGTGAGTACTGATCAATTGCTATCAGGTCAATCGATGGCTATAGTTCCGACAGAGGAGGGAGGTTGACATGGCAATGAAAGCCAGCCGTGAGAGCTGGATCCCATTGAGGTTGATCCCCTTAAGCCAGTAAAACCGGGAAGCAACACCCTCGTCCTGTGTATCCGTAATACTAATAGAATAGAAGAGAACAGGGAAAGGTGATAATCGCCGGACCCGTCCATCGTCTCCATTGTCCCCATCTCATCCCGCCACCTCCGCCCGCTGTCTCCCAAATCCCCAAACTCCTTTGCAACCGTCGGTATCCGTACGGAGAATTGTGTTTTTTTCTGGCATTTGTTAGCCATTGGGCCTGCTCGTTCTCCCAGTGCAACCAGCTCACAGTCAGCTTGCAGCTTGCTGTTCCGTCGTTTCCCCGGCGTGCCTCCTCTCGCCCACTTGCCCAGGTTGACGTTTGACGGTTGTTGGTTGACGCCAATGGGAAAAAAACAGGCTTTCCAGGCTGCAACCGTAACTGACTCCCGTCCATCCCCGCCCACTTGGTGTCCCTAAGCTTCTCCTTACCGCCCGCCCGCCGCGTGCCGCCGCCGCCGCATCTCGCCTTCCGCTGCCTTGCCTTGCCTTGCCTCGCCTCGCCTTACCTCACCTCACCTTGCTCACCTGTGCCGTACCTTACGCTTACGGTCCCCTCTCACGGAATCTCTACAACCAACAACCGCCAAGCGCACCACCCGCCCCCGGCCAACATCCAGACGTCCAAACATTCAACATCATCCCACAACCCTCCCCAATCCAACTCTCAATCGCAACAAACAATTTCCCTTGTCCCCGACTCAGTCCCATCTCATCTCTTTGCCTTGCTTCGTTGTTGCCTCCACACTTTCAGCATCCACGCCACGACCATTCCTTGCTTTATTCTCGGATGCGACAACACCAAGACATCATTCTACATTACCATTGCATCGCCACCAAAACTTGACCCCCATCAAAGAAACCGTAGCCACCTTGCATCACGTCGCCTGGAGGCCCTACTGGATATCAGTCCGCCCTCGGTCTCATTCACCTGCTCCTCCCGCTGCATCCTCTCGACGACAACGTCAGCCACGACGGCCGCATCACGAAGCATCCATAGAAACCAATCGACCGTAGTCCGCCTCGCGATCGAGTACGAGCCTCTCCTGCCCCTCGCCCGCATGGCCCGCGACTGCGCTTACTAGTAGAGACGAGCTGTACACACCGAATCTCGCGCGCGACATCTCCATATCCGCATGACATACTCTCGCCTGACATGGCTGCCTTTAACTCACAACAACCCGACGAGGGCTACTCGGAAGACCCTCTGAACCCTAGCTTCAGCGGCGCCCAGGATGTCTCGGCCTCTCGCCCACCCGCAGACCTGCCCACCTGGCTCGCCCAACACCTCCCCGGCCTGTCTGCCTCCGCCAAGACCGGTATGTTTACCTTGCCCCTCCACTCCGATACGGCAGCAGAAGCAGCCATCTGCGCTGCTCAACCACCCCCCCCCTCTGCAACCAACTGACATGTCCCTTTGTCGAATGAACAGAGCTTGCCATAGCCCTTCTCGACCAGCTACCGACCTCCGCCGTTGTCGAAATCGTCCAACGTCTACACCCTCGCATGTACATCAACTTTGTCCATTACTTGCCCACGGAAGTCTGCTTAAAGGTTCTCGGATATCTCGATCCCATCTCCCTCATCAACGTCGCCAAGGCCTGCCACGCCTGGCACGAGCTGGCCCTCGACCGCAAGCTATGGGAGAAGCTCTACCATATGGAGGGCTGGAAGGCTGTTTACTCTGAAGTTCAGAAATGGGAAGAGGATGCGAACAAACCCCAGAACCAATCCGCCAGCTCCCTCCACAGGGTTCGATCATCCGAAGACGGACACACGCACAAGAAGCGCGCGATATCGGAAGACAATGACCTCGAGATGACTGACGCCGGAGCCTCGATCGTTAGGGAAGACTCTATGAACTCGATCATGGGTAACAGCATCTTTGGCAGCCCTGCCTCATCATTCGGGTTCTCTCGGAGTTCAGCTACGCCGCAACATGGAGAGATGGATCTAGACCGGTCGGCTTCGGGGTCCAAGAGTCGGAGCGTGGAGAGAAACTTTGGCCACGACCTCAAAGGTAAGGGTAAAGCGTCGCCCATGCTGCGGGCGGCTCTCGTCAAGGAAGACTCGTTGCCGCCCATGATCCCCGCCGACGCGCCGGGAATTGCGCAGTCGACGCTCTGGTCTTGGGACGCACCCAGCCAACGGTATAGGCTCGACTGGAAGTATCTGTACACGATGCGGCGCCGCCTGGAGCAGCACTGGGAGCTCGGAAAGTTCTCCAACTTTCAGCTGCCCCACCCGGATCATCCCCACGAAGGCCACCAAGAGTGCATCTACAGTCTGCAGTTCGACAGCGAATACCTAGTCAGTGGTAGTCGTGATAAGACGCTTCGTATCTGGAGCTTGCACACCCAGCGATTGCTGAGGCCACCCCTGGAAGGACATACCGGATCCGTTCTTTGTTTGCAGTTCGACGCGGACAAGGACGAAGACTTGATTGTCTCTGGAAGCAGTGACTCCAACGTCATTCTGTGGAAATTTTCAACGGGACAGATGATTCAGAGACTCAAAAACGCGCACTCTGAGTCCGTGCTCAACATCAAGTTTGACAAGAGGATTTTGGTTACCTGCTCAAAGGACAAGACGATCAAGATTTTCAACCGCCGGCCGCTCAAGTACGGTGATCCGGGTTATGGCGACAGCGATATTGTCTTTAACGCCCCGAAACGTCTAAGAGACTACGGTTACGGTAACCCCATGGATGACCTGCCAATCAAGCCGGCGTATACCTTGATAGGTTCCCTGGACGGCCATGGCGCCGCCGTCAATGCCGTTCAGATTTGCGACAACGAGGTGGTCTCAGCCAGCGGCGACAGAAACATCAAGGTCTGGGACTGGACCAAACAGGTGTGTATCCGGACAGTCGTTGGCCATAGCAAGGGCATTGCCTGTGTGCAGTACGACGGTCGGAGGATTGTTAGTGGCAGCAGTGACAATGAGGTCAAGGTGTTTGATAGGTTCACGGGTCTCGAGGTCGCCAGCTTGCGCGCGCACACTAACCTTGTGCGAACGGTTCAGGCTGGCTTCGGCGACCTTCCTTATAGCGCTGAAGAGGATAAGGCCGAGGCCAAGAGGATCGACGAGATCTACTTTAAGGCGGTGGCTGATGGAGTCGTCAGCCCCTTTAGCGACCATGGCAGCCGCCGGGGTCGAGCCCAGGCCCGTAACGCGGGCAGTCAACGACCGGAGGACATTACAGCCTACGGAGCCATCCTGCCCCCCGGCGGCGGCGGTGGCAAGTACGCTCGTATCGTGTCTGGCTCATACGATCAGAGTATCATCATCTGGCGCCGTGACAAGGAGGGCGTGTGGAAGGACACGCAACATCTGCGGCAAGAGGATGGAGCGGCAGCGGCCCAGAGTCAAGCTCAAGCTGCGGCGAGGGCGGCCTCGCAGGCTACCGCACAAGCGATGCTGGCAAACATGGGGCAAGGCTCGCCGTCGACGGCCCGCGGCGCTCGTGAATCTTCCTCATCTACCGGATCCCCTAGGACGACGGTCGATGCTCCCATTATTGCCACGATCACGCCCGAGTCGGCCCTGGCCTTTATGAACCTAATCGACACGGTTGTGCCTCAGGGACCGACCCAGCTGCGTCAGGTTTTGCACAGCTACCCGACGATGTTGGTATACAACGCACACATCCAGGCCGCAATCGGCAGAGAACCAAACCCGCGGATCAGAGCCGACCTCCGCAACGTCCTCAATGCTGCCCTGCTGGAAACGCAGCTTAACCAATCTCGCCGGCTTGTGGCAAATCGCGAAGCGCAAACTATCGACCCACCAGAACTGCCACCAATGAATGGATTTGCCCCGGTGGAAGCCCGCCCCCGACAGATTCACGCGGCCTCTCTGGTCACAGCCCAGATGCAAGCTACCCGGCAGCAACAGCTTCTACAACGACAAGCTGCCGCCGCCGCCGCCGCTACACCCGCCGCCGGCCCTGCAACGCCTCAGGTGCAGGGACATTTGCATATTCAAGGACAAGGACAAGGACATGGGCAGGACCAGGATCAAGAACAAGCGCAGCCAACGCAGCCGGGAGCGCCCGTCCAGACCCAGGCGACGCCGGTGCCGGTACAAGGCGCGCAGAATCCTGTGCCCGACGCGGCGCACCACCCGCACATTGCCACCGGAGACAACGGCCCGGCGAGGGTGTTCAAATTGCAATACGATGCCCGCAGGATCATTTGTTGTAGTCAGACGAGTGTCATTGTGGGCTGGGACTTTTGCAACAACGACCCGGAACTGGAGGAGGTTGCGCGATTCTTTGGGACAGTGGAGTAGAGGCGGATGAGTGTTGGCCAAGGAGTAGCAATAATAGTAGAAGCAGCATCACTGGCATAGCGTATTGAATCGGGAGGGGGAGGGGCTCATTGGATTTTTCTCATTGGGGAGAATAGGAGTTTCGGACAGCAAGAAGTGAATTCGAGTTGTGAACACGCATAACCACCCGTCTGTACCTGGCGCCTATAATCAAGTGGATATGATGTATGCCATTACGCCGCGAAACAAATTCCCCAGAAACCCGCCACCACTCCTTTTCTCTCGTCTTCGTCTCCTTTCCCACATGAGACTCACTTGACGGCAAGCTTCTTAGCCAGCAGCCTCCTTGAGCTTGGCACCCTCCTTGGCCGGCTCCTCATCCACAAACTCGGGCAACTCATCCTGCAGAAAACTCGGCAGGCCAGCCCCCATGTCCGGCTCCAACTCCGCCTCCATCCCCAGCGCCTCGAGCTCAGCATCCAGCTCGGCCTCGTCCACGTCCTCGGGGACATCGTACGATCGCGCAAGGCTCTCCTGGATATCATTCCCAATGTCCATCAAATCCGCCATCTCATCCTGCAGCCTCTCAATCTTGTCGATATCCACCTTGCCGTACTGTTTCTTGAGTTCCTTGTTGGTCGTCTTGAGCGCGTCGACGGTGGCCATGGTATTCTTGAGGTTATCCTGCATGGTCTGCGCCTGCTCCATGTTCCAGACCTGGGACTGGAGCTGGTCGCGCTGGGACTCGTACATTTTGCGGCGCTGGAGGACCTTGAGGGCTTTTTGCTTGATGGCGGATTTGCCGGGGCCGTCGCGCATTTTGGCGAGTTTTTGTTGGTACGTGTTGAGCTCTGCCGTGAGGGCGGAGAGTTTGACGTCGATGGAGGAGATGCGGTCGTCAATGTTTGTGATTGCGCTGTTGAGGGTTGGTTTTGGGCCCTTTGGGGCTGTGCCAAAGAGGCGGTTCATTTTCTGGGCGTTCGGACGTTCTCAATAGTTGCGAAAATGGTTCTTGGGAGAAGAGACCGGTGGTTGGTGGTGAGGAGGGTTGTGTTGTTGGTGTTTTGGGATCGTGCCTTATTGTGGGTGTTGCCTGGATGACGTTGCGTGGTGATGGAGCTGCTGCGGCGGCGGAGGTTATCGATAGGAACCCCCCGCGGTCGGGATAGTGGTCATAGCCTCACAGGTGAGCTGGACCAGGACTGAATTTGCGGAATAATGTACAGCCGAAAGCCGAAAAAGCCGAGCTCCCCTTTTTTCGCACCGGAGTGGATCCCGAATTTGCGATCCCGAAATGCCCCCTTTTGTCATTTCCGACTTGGCGGAGGCACAGGTCAAGCCCAGACATCTACTCTTCGTTATCTCTCGAGATGCCAAGTTATCCTTTGGCCAGCTCGTGACTTTGAACAATTATCAGAGTCGCGCTCCAGAGCTATGTTTATTATTCGCGAGTGATTGAACCTGGATGCTACTGTGCCTCTCCCCTTACCTTCAGCTTAGTAGTAAGCCTTGATGACTCGGACGCAATCCTCCCTGTTGAATAAGTACCCAGCTCGAGGCTCTCAAACTTCACCTATTGCTTCTCAGTCTAGAAAAGTACCGTCGTCACAACAGTTATATACAACAAATGCTTAGTGTTTGGCTGCCCTGCCAGGGGTTACTGATTGAGCGCGTGCGCAGCTAGTCGCAGTTACATAATGATTTCCTCCCCTCCCGAATCCCGGGCATCGTGGCGGTGTCTTGTAATGAATAGCCAAGATCCCATGACTAAAAACAGGGCCCTGTTAACCCCCAGTTGTTCCGTGTTCCTTTTTAAGGGGGACGATTTGTCAGTGGACATACAGGCCAGGTACCCGTTTCGACGACCCTTCTTCCTTTGAATTCGTGCCGCCTTCATCTGCCTCTTGACCAATCTCTTCATGTGTTCCATAGCAAAAGTGAATGTATTTGCGACGCAGGCGGACAAAGACGATCTGTGAAAAGCCGGGAATGAGACGGTCGCCGACGGAGGAGATGGCGGAGGAGGCAAAGCTCTGGACGGGCCGGCAGCGGTGCCGCGGTGAAGAGGAGGAGGACGACGAAGGCCCGGGTGCCGCTGGGGGCTCAGAGACTGAGGCCTGCCTTGGTGATGATGATGATGATAATGTTGAGAAGCCCGGGGTGCCGTCTTCGGTCTCTGAGCTGCCCATCTATGTGTCGATGCATCGGTATGTCCATCATACCTCTAGATATCTCAAGATGTAACTGGGTATCAAAGTACTGATTGTGAGAGTAGCGTGCGCCGGCTCATCAACGCAAGTATAGGTGAGAGAATCATCTCAGATGGTAAGAAGACCTATAGACTGATACTTTGATCTAGATGATCCCTACACACTCGGTCAGTTGTGTGAACCAAGGATGAACGTTCTTATTGTCCGACCTCTGGTCGAGCGCCTGTATCATCCCCAAGATATCACTATCGGTACATCAATCCCCATCTCACCAATATGATATCATCGCTGACACCCGAGCCAGTCTACTGCCTCCTGGCCAACCGCCTCTACTTCCTTCGCCAACGAGCAACCTCGGTCCACCAACCCGTCAACATAGCCCGCGCGACGCTCTGCGAGCTGGTAGCAACCCGGGTCCTCCGCCGCTTCCACGAGGCAAGCCCGGGCTCCGCGGGTCTCCTGTTCCTCTCGCGCCTCCTCGTCGGCGGCTTCGACCCCTTCGAGGGCGCCCCCGAAGCCGTCGAGTTCGAGGGCCGCCGGCAGTGGGCCCCGCAAGAGCGCGGCGGCCTCGAGCGCAAGCTCACCGCCCTCGAGCTGGCCATCCTCTCCGAGAGCAAGACCTTCATCTCCTCTCCGGGTTGCCAGCGCGTCGTCAACGCCGTCTACGAGGGCCGCGTCGTCTACACGCCCCTCTCCTTTGTCGACATACTCCCGGACCACTTCGAGTACCGCCCCATCTCCCTCTATGACCCGCGGAAAGCGCCCCTCCTGAATCACTACCGTCTCATCGTCCCGCGCTCCCGCAACTCCATCGAGTTCGTCCAGTTCCTCATCCTCATGGCCCTCTACTTCCTCGCCATGCTCTACCGCCGTAGCAGCAACGAGGTCTTTGAGTTCCTCTTCTGCATCTACGCCGCCGGCTGGGTCCTCGACGAGTTCGCCGCCGTGGCGGAGCACGGCTGGGAGGTCCACGCGCAGAACCTCTGGTCCTGGCTCGACGTCACCTTTTCCGTAATCTACGCCGCCTACGTCCTCGCGCGCGTCTACGACGTCGGGGCGGGCCACTTCCCCGACGGTCACGGCCTGCACATCCTCCCGCTCGCCGCGCCGATCCTCCTCACTCGCGTCGCCTTCAACATCGCCCCCGACAATATTGTCCTCATTTCCCTGCACGCCATGATGAAGGACTTTTTGTTGCTCTCCTTCCTCGCGTGCTGGTGCTTCATGGGCTTCCTCCTCGCGCTGCAGTGGCTCATCGACTCCAACGACAACCCCAACGCGACGCCCTCGTGGTTCGCTATCGGCAAGTGGATGCTCTGGATCTGGTTCGGCCTCGACGGTACCGGGATCGAGGAGTCGACGCAGTTCCACATCGTCCTCGGCCCGGCTCTCATGGTGGGCTTCGCCTTCCTCGGCAACACGCTGTTCCTGACCATCCTTGTCGCCGTGCTGACAAACACCTTTTCCAACATCATTGCCGACGAGGCGGCCGAGGTGCGCTTCCGCCGCGCCGTGCTGACGTTTGAGGGCGTCAAGAGCGATGCCATTTTCGCGTACCCGCCGCCCTTTAACATCTTTGCGCTCGCGACGCTGCTGCCGTTGAGGTTCGTCGTGTCGGCCGAGACGTTTCACAGGGTCAATGTCGCGCTGATCCGCGCGCTGAATTTGCCGACGTTGCTGCTCATCAGCCTGTATGAGAGGCGGCAGTTCTCGCGGCGGATGAGGAAGACGATGATGGGTGGTAGTGGCGGCCGCCGGAGTTTCTTGGGGTGGCAGCTTTCGGGGTTTTCGCCGCATGGTGACATCCAGGCCGTGTTTGATACGGCGCCGCCGCCGGACGTGGCTGATTTGATCGAGGAGCTGGACAAGCTTGGTGAGGAGGGGTCAGTGACGAGCGAGGTTCTGCCAAAGTTGTCGGTTGATCTGGGTCGGCCTATTCGATGGAGATCAAGGTTACGGAACGGGGTTCAGGAGCATGATGACTGAAGAGAAATGCAGGTGGAAGAAATGCAGCCGCGGTGGCGGAGGGTAATTATCTATTAGATCAAGGTATAGTACTACATGTCCAAGTCCATCATCGTCGTCTCAAAGCTTCCACACCCGGAGGTTACGATATCTCGCGACGAGCGGCTGCATCTGTCTGAACCCGATCCTTCCGTCGCGGATGATGGGACCCGTAGACTTGTCGTCATAAAACTCAAAGATGGACAAGTCATTGATACGGAACTTGACCTCCCGCTTGTCCTTTACCACTTCAATCTTGTAAAACGCACCAGCGGCGTCGGGGACGGGGGGCAGAGGGTCCGCGCCTTGGGAGACGAGGTGGAAGCCGGGCGACTTGCGCAGGTTCGCCAGGTGGAACGCCCTCTCCTCAGGCCACCGCCTGCGGAAGTAGGACGCGTGCAGGGTGCGGATATCAGAGGAGTGGTACTGCGGATAACTCCCGTTTCTGGGTTTCAAGGCAGGGTCGAAGATGGACCCCTTGCCA
This sequence comes from Colletotrichum orchidophilum, assembly GCF_001831195.1. Classification (NCBI taxonomy): domain Eukaryota; kingdom Fungi; phylum Ascomycota; class Sordariomycetes; order Glomerellales; family Glomerellaceae; genus Colletotrichum; species Colletotrichum orchidophilum. The sequence goes on along the minus strand of NW_019173112.1, from coordinate 52,364 downwards.
TCGTCGGCGACGGTGGCGGCGCCGAAGAAGAACATGGCCAGGCCGGGCTCGTTGCGCGGGGAGAACTCCCAGGTGATGCGGATGCCGTCAGGGAAGACCTCGGGAACCCAGTAGACGAAGTAGTCGTCCGGGTTGCCGCCGCCCGAGAGCTCAATTGTGTCGTTGACGGCTGCTACGTTGAGGGGCCCCTCTGCGACCCACGTTGCAACGTCGGCGGTCGAATTGAGGGGATTGCTGTATAGGAGGGTCTCTGCCATTATCGATGTTGCGAGGGCGAGGAGTGCGGTGAGGCTCCGCATGGTGGGTGATGAGGGTGAGGCGGAGGGGATTTTGGGTTGGGGGGGTTGAGAATGTGGTGTGGTGGTGACCTCGGCGGAGACTTGAAGGGAGTGCTCTCAATGGAGGAGACTATGGTGTTAGCAGAGGTTACATCTTGCTGGAGCTTGAGTGGATAGACGAGACGTTTTCTAGCTGCGGGAGGTCAGTCACATCGTCCTCAGCGCGTCAGTAAGTTTCCATCTTGGAGCGGAGTGATGCTGCACCGAGATTCCCGAGTCCGGGGACTTCCCCCGGGAGTGGAGAACGGGGGAGGTTGACAGGTACGCCGAGCTAAACTGAGAGGGGCAAGTCCCTGTCCGCGTTGAAAGTCGCGCAATGTTGCCATCTGTAAGTCGAAAGGTGTGCTGAATATGAATCCCAGGCGTTCACGTTGAACAGAAATTTGGGCCGTTGAGCCCTGCGCTGTTTCCAGGGGATATCCAAATTGCTCATTTCATGTCGCTTCTTCAGCCCTGTATCACGCAACTTTGACCCAGTCAGAACCCCCGGAAGTGGAATTGTAGGTTGGAAACCTGTGTCGGCTATGAGATCCCTAGTCACGTCGTGCTCGGGATCTGGGTTCCCATACTTTAAGTCGACATTCACGAAGTCTTTGCGGTTTGGTTGCCAAGAGCGCATAGTTTCCACCAATTGAGAGAGTGGAGATCAGCGTTGCATTCGGTACCTGATGAGCCTAAATAACCGATTCAAACGACGCGGAATTTGCGAAGGTTATTTCGACGGATAATTGGCAATGCTCATGTCAGAGGTAGGCTTCATCTGAACTCTGAAGAGCTGATTGACTATCGTGACGTTGGAGAGCCGCACGTTATGACGCCGGGGCGAGGTTGGCCCATTCGGATATTTCTGGTGCCTAAATTCATAAATCTTTTTATACTCACTGTTGGATTGCGCATGGTCATCATGAGTAATTTCTCAAGCTTCCTTGTTGATGGATGGAAATTGTGTCAGCAGTCAAAGGATACTACTTCATTAGTGGCCCTACTATATGCACTTGGGATTCTTCCCTCCGATTCATTTTCCTTGCGTCATTATCCCCTTCACTTCGCTCAAACTCCCGAACTGTCAAGAGCAATTTCTTTGAAGAAAACCCGGGATGAAGACGACATCACTTACGGGAAAATCGGAGAGTTGCAGTAAAGGTCTGCACTGTAGTAGGCCAGTCATCTTCTTTCGAGTTTCCCACAGGACGTGACAACCATCTTTTTCTGAACATCAGGTTTCTGAAAGACTGAAGGGGGGAAAAGAAAGTATGATATGGGGAAGTAGAATCGTAAATCCGTTATTTCTGATAACCTGCTGCTAGGTTACTCGTCCCGACTTTCTGGAACCCTAAGTAAGGCTCTTCTCAATTCCACCATGAATGGAGCCCGGAAGGACCAAAAATGGACCCCGACGATGCCAATGGAGCCCGAGGTCTCGGAGCTGAGCCGGAGGGCCCCCACTTCGGAACGCCTTGTGACTCTCGTCTACTTTACCTAGATTAAACGACGAGGCTTCTGGAGCATTGTCACTGGAGATCATCCCGGGAGCCTCCTCCGCCATCGGACTAGTGTACCCATGACACTGACGGAGACCTCAACAATGCCCAGTCTCGCTTTGCCCAGAAATCCCACTATGCGAGATTTTTTCCACAACTCCTCGTACGATTCGTCCAATGGTGATTTTTAGGCAGCAGCGATGAAGCCAATATCTTACAGCCTTCTTTCCCGGCACCCCCGCGGGTTGCGTTGAGCGATGATCGATCTATGAAACACTCAAAGCCTTTACTGATCTAGATACACTCGTACTTTTTTACACAATCTCGCTCCGCCGGCAAAATGGCCCCCGCCTGGCTCGAAAAGTTCATCGTCCGCGTGGACGCAACCCCGGACAAACGCCGCAGCGAAGAGACGCCTGGTCTGGAGATACACTACGCCGCGCTTGAAAACCACCGCCGCGTCCTCGGCGTCAAGAGCGACAAGGCACCACGCTACGAAGTAAAACGGCAAGCCGTCCTCGGGGCCTGGGGAGATAAGTGCCATGTTGCATCACCAGCGGATGGAGGCCAGGAAATAGCCATCATCGATTTCCATGCGGTACCTCCTCACACCGAGATTCAAATTTTACGAAATGGACGCAAGATCAACATCAAAACGAATGAGGGACACTACGAGACCAGCGAATTTGGTCGCTTGCACTGGAAGGCGACGGGTATGGAGGCCTATGGCCGGGCGTCGTGGGAGCTGAGGGATGCTTCGGAACTGGTCTTGTCGGTCACGATTGACGATCACCAAGTGAATGGAATCATCAGTGTCTGGAAGAAAGATCTCGACCCGGAGACTGTCGAGGAGCTTGTGATAGTCGGTCTTTCCAAGATTGAGGAGTACAGAAGAATGATGCGGAATGCTAAGAAAGCCACTGTAGGCGTCGCTGCCAATGCGACGTGGTTGGCGCTGTAGCAAGGCATATCGATAGCAATTGCATCTTATCAATCTCTTGGTGACGTGATGAATTCTTGGGAATAAACACGACAGTCCTTAGCTCCTCTATTGGGGGATGTTCGTTCTTGGACGAATGGTATCATAAGCACCTTCCTGCGTTGTGCGTTCCCCAAAACTTATAAAAGCGTGATACTAGACTTATGTAAAGAACCAGACTCACTTTTATCGCAATATAGGCATTCGTAAAGATTTCAATGCTCTGTCTTCATAGATGTTGATGACTTTTTGCGGCGTTGACAGACTTGACAGGCCGTCTATGAGATATTATAGATTCTTCTGGGACCTGTCAACTATGAGATCCAAGAGAAATAGGATTCAAGTCTCATTTTTCATTTGATGGAGTTCGTAATATCCCGGAAGTAATACATGTACCTACCCCTCTACTTTATCAAGCAAAGTGTCATTCGGGCCTTAAATAAATTGGTTTGTTAGCTACCACATCAAGTTGACTTTCAAAGTCTGCCAACCATTTTACCGGAACGAACTTGCCCTGTCTCTCGTTGCGCTTCTTGCATGTGTTCAGGGGGGTTCTAAGGCACTTTGTTTTATTTTAACAATCTTCTGGATTGAATATTATGAAGCTTTATAATAGGGAGTATCGAGAGCTCGATTCTTTTTTCCTTCTCAAGGGTTTCTTGACCAGATGAATGACTGGAATGGTTGTGCTTCTTGCCACAAGTGTCCAATATGATACCGTCCAAGTTCCACACTGCCTGGGTAATTGAAAGTAAAATGCGAAGTCGTGAGGAGAGTCGAGCCCTGTGACGAAAGCGCAGCAACAGAACAACATGGACTTTGGGGTTGACGACAAGCTTTGTCAACCTCGTTTAGTCATATTCAACTAAATTAACTTACTTCTCTTAGCTCTCGTCACTCTTTGGAAAACGCTGTTGCCTGGGGCTGAGTATTGAAGCGGATACCAAATTAAAGTATATTAGATACAAGGGAAGGTACACATTCCATCCCTAGCAGAAACAAGTCTCCGTAATGAACGACTGAACGTTTTTCGGGATCTTAGACTTTTAAAGCAATGCCGAACAGGACACACCTCAAGACTCTAGCACTCTCCCTAAAGAAAACGCTGATTGGACACGATGGGATATCTCTTTGGAGGCCATGTTCGTAACTTACCCAATCGCCATAGAGAGAACACTTGGCTTACAAAGGCTTTCATACCCGTAAAATTGGCATCTTGGGTGGCCTGCGAAACTTCCAGGCTTCCGATTTTCTCTCACAAATTGACCCTTCCAAAGTTTCCATCGCTCTAGCCATCAGGCCTCTATCCTCACACCACAGCCGCCTTGACCCTCTTTTGCAAAAGAAGAGAGCCCTTCCAGCCCTACAGGCTCCAAAATCCATTCCCTTGCACCTTCTCGGAAGTGCCGTTAGCCGACGCAGTTCCAGAAGCAAAATAATGGGGAAAGGTCAAGAGAGAGAAAGACAGAGATAGTAAATAGCCCGGTCCGGACTCGTTCTAGCTTGGAATGGAGGGCGGGGCGTGTGCGCTGGGCTTTCCAAGAAATTCCAGATGGCGTTTCCGTTGCTCGGAACCCGAGTCCGTGCCGGGATGGCGATCCTTCGAGCTGCTGAAATGGCAGAATAGGGGTTCGGGGGAAAGAGGAAGTGGATTCGAGCATGGCGAGCGTAAACATAACCTTTCGAGGTGTAGCACGTCTGCCTTCATCAGCAGAAATCCTTTCCATCGTAAATATGACGGGCAGTTTTCAAAGGATCAACAGCGCGATCCTCTTGTGTTCGTGGTTCACAGGCTTGAAGATGACCATGACGGCAACCGTACCGTCTGGTAGGACCTTCATCAATGCCCGCGAATCCATCCAACAACGGAGCCCCCACGCACACGGACGCTCGAGAGCACGGATACCCGTGGTTCTATTGGCAAAAAGGCGCTATGCTAAGAGAAGGAGAACGATACTCGCACACCCTCACTGCATGCAGCCTTAGAGCTGGGTATTCCCACGGCCACCAAGCCAAACGACTACAATAAGAGGCCCTTGGAGGTTTGGGATACCCAACACAACCCCCTAGCGGAAGGAATACATCAGGGACATGGAGAAATACCTTGTAGGCACAGAAGCCCAAGCCGGCAGGTAAGAAACCCCGTACGCCAGAAGCACCAGCACCTATCTTAGCAAGCATAACATCATACCCCCTCCCCTCCCCCCTTCGCTTACAGCGGCATCGTGACAGGCCAGACTCGTCTTACGACGTGCGTTCTTTTCCCATTCCCACTCCCCTACAAGCGTAGGATTGCGCCAGTGCCAGCTCATCGTCGGTCGAACATGGCATGGGCAAATTAGGTAGCGAGCATGCACTCACTGGAGCGGAGGTTCCGCTGGTTAGCTGGCGTAGGAGTATCAACATGCTGGCCGCTGCTGCGCCTCCCCGACCAACACTAACACTAAGAGCAACACATCCATCCGCTGGGTGTAGCACAGAGGATCCCCAATCGATGTCAACATCACTGAGCTCCAGGGGTTTGATGTGCCATTCTGCCCCCAATATTGGAGAACCGGCAATGATTTAGGGGAACAGGACGGGAGTGACTCGCTAAGAAGTGTGGGCTGGCTTCTCAGCTGGATATCAACGATGGCATGGCACAAATTTAGGCTGCTAGTTTTCGCGGGGCGAGCTTGGCTTTCTGGGATGGTTGTGAGCATACACACAAACATGAATATGCAGGGAAGACGGAAAATTATCTCTTTTGCCGCGCTTGGTCTGCTCCCGGATGTGGAAGTGTCTCTTCGAGATCAAAACCCGATTTCGAACACGTAGAGTCAGACTGGAGTCTGTCGCCCACTGTAACTAGAGAGGTTCACAAGGCGGTAGGTACTTGATTGATCATCCAAACTGAACCTGATTGTGCGTGTCAGTTATCCATCCTTCACGCCTCCTGTCGTCTTCTAGGTAATCAACTCATCGGGCCTTTCTGACAGTATTCAAGCCGACTGTAGTAAAGATGACATTGAGTTGAAGAAATACAATCAAAATGAATTTTTTTTTTCATACGACAGAGCCGCGTGAGAGGCGAAAAACCCAAATGTTCCCAAGGGCTCTCCTATAATTTTTGTTCACTCGACGCGGCGGTGGTCACCATTGCCGGTTCTGGAAGGCTGTACAGGGGCGTTTCGCGAATGCAGTCCTAGATTTCGTTCCTCTCAAAACTTTTTCCTTGATGCATTTATGCCCAGGTTTTGGAGTGTTTGAAAACCTGGTTGTAGTCTCTCCAAGTCTATAACGGATGAGTTCAAGTCTGATCAAGTCAAAGTGTACAGACAACACCGCATTAGTAGAGACTTTCGTAACCGAAGAACCCGCGATTCCCACAACGTTTCCAGGCCTTCTCATTCTTTCTGTAAATACAAAAAGAACAAACCGCCCCTGAGCCTTTACCCTTCCAGCCTCGTCAGGTTCATGCGATCGTATCCTTGCCATCCCAGTATCCCTTTCGCCTCGAGCTACGTACACGCACTCTTCGAGTAGCTCAGAATTCCAACACTAGGACCAACACATTCATTCATGACCTAAATTGCCATGTGAGACCAAATCCTTGCGATTTCAAAATTCCTTCGGCCTCAAACCAAGTCCACCATAAGCTCTACGGATAGCCGCAGAGCATAATACTAGAACCAGTACATTCAGCCATATCCCAGGGTGCAATGTGAACCCAGATCCATCAATCGGCACTTCCAAGAAAGTAGAAGTCGGGAAAATGGTAGGCGGGTTACATCAAGAAAACCTTCCAAATGTTCAGTTTACACGTCACAATCCAACGACAAGGTCAAGTATACGCATACTTCAATACTCATTGAGGAATTGTAGAGACAAGTCTCTATGCCATCTAGGAATACCCTCCCTTCTTTCCATGTCCTAGGCTGATGCAACCGTATATGTCATGCAATCCTCCCCTCCCCCCTCTTGCAACGCCTTACCAAACACACCTCTCCATGCACGAATGGCGTACCAACCTAGCCCAAGCTCGATTAAACCCAGACTCCAGCCCCAGATTCAATGTTCCCCCTTCTACAGCCTCCCCGAGCCAGGCGGCATCCGGATCCCCATAGACGCCATGCCCGCCGCGCCCCCAGCCCCAGGAACCCTCGCAGCAACCTCGTCCACGCGCCCCTTCTGCAGACTGAACCCCGGCGTAACCCACCCGCCGCAGCTGCACCGGAACCCCCGCCAGCTATACCTCCCCACGGCGGCACCGCACTTCTGATTCGGGCACGACAGCCGCCCCTCCAGCGTCCCCTTCTCCAGTTCCTCCCTCATCCACCCCAGCGGCTCCACAAACACATGTCCGCACGGCTGCTGCTGCTGCGGCCGCCCCCTGGAGGTATCAGGCTCATGATCGAGAACGAAGCGCGGCGTAGCCAGCGTCTTGCGACACTTCTTGCACCGCACCTCCATTCCCCTAACGCTCTCCGCCTCCTCCTTGCTCGTCTCCTCGTCCTCGAACCGCAGCCGGCTCGGCGCCTGGCCCGCGGCAAGACTCTCGTCAATCTCCCTCCGGAACTCCCACCGCTTGTAGATCGGATGGGACGCCACGTCCTCGGGGCACCCCATGGCCCACCACATCTCGAGCTGCCGGATGAAGCCCAGGTTCGGCTCCGCAATCTCCCGCGTGTTGCGGACCCACTTCACCGCGGCGGCCACGGCGGCCGACGCCCTCTCTTGCGCTGCTGCTGCTTCGTCGGCGGGCTTGGATGCACCCCCTACTGATGTTCCCTTTTGCGCGGCGGCGGTCGAAGTCGCGGACCGGCCGAAACGGGATGGATGTTTCCAGAGGAGGTAGGCGACGACGACGGAGACGGAGCGGGACTTGCCCATGGCGCAGTGGACGTAGACGGCGCCCGGGGTGTCGCTGTCCGGCCTCTCTCCATTAGAGCCAAGGTTCAGGTCCTGGAAAAGGGGGACAGGGGTGATGGCGTCCGGATCCGTGGGCTTCGTCGCCGCCGCCGCTGAAGCAGTCTCTTTCTCGGAATCGGACTCAGTTTCCAGGTCATTGACCACGGCCGCCTTCAAGCGTTTGGCCTTCTCCTGGAAGCTCTTGTCCTTCTGGGCCTCCTCCTCGGGCCAGTCCACGACACTCGTCTTGCTGCTGCCAGGGTACAGCGCATCCTCGATGAAACGCACGGCCTTGGGCAGGTGAACGAGCAGGTCCTCGTCCTCGACGTCGTCGACGTCGATGACCATATGCTTGTAGCTTTTTCCGTAGTTCTCCCAGGTGTCGGTCTCGCTCTTGAGACCGGCAGGGTCGAAGCGCAGCACGGAGAGGATGTGCGTGATGTTGCGCCCCTTCAGTGCCGACGGGCGGCGCAGTGCCCAAATGCTGAGATACGATGTCAGCGAGCCTCGCAGTGAAGAAGACGAATGGGAGTATATGTCTCACCCGCCGACAAACAGCTCCTCGTCGCCATCGATGCGATTCATCGCCATCTCGACGCAGCTTTGCTTCAAAAGTCGATGTAAAGCTTCAGTTTCCTCGCTCCCTTCAGGCTCGCCCGTGTAGACCTCTAGAGTGTTGGTCGGTGCTTGTCTTGCCGCGTGAGTTACCACATGTGCCGCGTCTTGCAATCCTGCCGTCGTCGTTGTTGTTGTCGTCAAGCTTGACTCGATCTCCTTCAATCGCTTCGTCACGTCCTCAGTTGAGACTTGACCACGAACCATGCGAACAGCTTTATCGATGAAGGTGCAGAGGGCAACTTGGCGCGAGGGACCTGAGCGTAGGTATGCAAGCGTGAGTTCCCTGCTGTCTACGGATGTATGGGTAATAGAGAGGAACAGAAAGTGGCTGCGTCGCAAGAGGCCCCAGGAGACCCCTCTTGCTTGCCAATCTCAGGATGCGACGAACACTGGTGGTGGTAGTTCGTGACGAGAATGACGCAGACGTGCTGGTGGCTCGGCCTGAAGTTACTCTAGCTTTGTTTCCCAAAATACTGCCGTTGCCGAAAAGAGTCTAGTGCCCACATTAGATCTCGTCGGCTGGTTAAGGTACCTGGCTATAGGTACGAATACGTACCCTCACTCGGCCGTGGTGGAAAGAAATGTCCGGCGAACCCTTCCCCCGCCTGATTCCAGGGGGATTGGAGGAGATCACGCGCCTTCGCCACATCCATGTGGCTTGTAGGGCTGAGATCATGTGACGTTCTGTTAACCGGCGGCCTCACTGCGGAATGCCGAATTGCCGTTGATGAAGCCTCAAGGCGACTTGGCGTTCATACAGAGTAACTCGTTAGGTAGCATTTGTTTGTTTCTTCATCTATCCGTACTTGCATGGTGCTCTGTTTTTTTAAGTCCTCATCGACCACCTGATTCCGACATGACGTAGCACACAGCCAGGATACAAACCTGCGAGACCAGTCAGATCGCTTGGGTCATAGTATTGTTTATCATTTGTTTGAACTTTTTACTCTTTTCTCACACTTGTCCAGCTTGTGTTCCCGAAACCGACAAAATACAACGCCGGCAGTCTCGCTGCCCGACGTGATATGTCTCTTCTAGTACCAATATCATTTCATCGTTCCACTTCCCCAACACTGGCTCGTTGGCCTGGTATTTCCTCCAAATGAAATGCGCGCAAACAACAGCCTTGGGCTGTATTTCTGGTGCCTGAAAGCTCCCAATAGCGACCACCTATACTCCAAAAGCCCCAAAACGTGGATGCTTCCAATTGGCCAGCCCATCAACCCTGTGTGAACGCTGCCCATGCCCTTATGCTTCAACAAAGTGCTTTTACGTTTTTTATTACCCACAGCGCCGGCGACAGAATTTCTGGTCAAGCGGTAGAGGTGATCCTTTCATTCCGTCTCAGACTAGGAAGAAACGAGTTTTCAGGCGCCGTAGATCAGCGGCCCTCTCCAACTTGACCGAGTTCTCATTGTCGAATCGTCAACTCGCAATCGAACGTACTAGTTGGACGCTGCGTGTCAGGACCTTGGTTCGTTGTCCAGAGATTTCGAATCCAATGGATAACCCAGTTAGCCAAGTCGTGGACGCCAACCAGTCCTCATCGGTAAGCCGCGCCTAGGAGACACGCTCATCTCGGAGTCGGATCCTCATCCAACATGCATGCATTCTCCAGCATGTTCGTCCATTTGCCGCTAGTGCCTGCGTGGCTGTGTTTGAGGTGCTGCCGGAAATGGTCTGCACGGAAGAATTTTTTGCTGCTGTTGCACTCCCGGAACTTGTGAACCTCTTGAAGATGGCGGATGCGCTCTTCCCAATCCTGATCAGTGGCGTGGCGAGGTGCTGAGGCACCGGGACCCCTACCGTTTCTAGGGAACTCCTCGCCACAATAACCACAGGAGTCTGCTTCACCGGGGCGATTGGTGCTGTCGTGGAAGGCTCGATCATAACCGTTCAAGGCCGAGCAACTCCAACTGTGTCTACGGACATGAAGACTATTTTGGTGCCGCTCTGCCTCATTCTTGTTCTTGAATCGATTTCCGCAGAACGAACACTCATATTGCTTCTCTGCTTCGTGGGACCTATACTCGATTAGCTAATCAATTATAGTAGTTCATGAGATTTGGACTTACGCCAACTCCTCCGCCGACTCGAATTTCTTGGGTTTCTTCGGGCAACAGTCACACATGAAGAATCCCGAAATCTTAGTCCCACCAGGCTTGCTTACTTCCGTAAGCTTGCGGGGAGAAGCGAGAGGCCGGCTTTCGCTGATGGTCCGCTGGTGGGATGCCCTGGAAAGGGAGCCGCGGGGTGAGGGGTTCAGCGACATCGACGCACTGTAAGGAGAGCTGCAGCTGGGGTCAGTTCCGCCGGGTGAAATACCCCCTGGGGAAAGGCCGCCTGGAGACACTCGGCCGAACGATGAGCCAAGCAGGGATAGGTTGGAGCCATAAGAACCGGCGCGACCGGATGATGGCGACGGAACAGATCCTTGAGGAATGACGGTTAGCCGAGGCGTGGGAGATCCCCTCTGATTTCCATCGCGGCGACGCAGCAAGTCACCTTGGCTTGTAAAACCAAGGGGTACGCTATCGTCGGGGTCAGCGGATGCACGTCGCTTCGCTCCAGCGCCGTCGTAGTGAGCTCTCATGGGATCCTCTATCCGCAATCTTTTCATTGAATTAGTCTCTTCCATTTCCATCTCATCCACTTCATAGCTGTGGGATGATGCATCGTCGCTGTTGTTCCTCCTCGTCCTGGTTGGAGGCGACCTGTCCAGATCGGAGACAGACCGAGGTGACCTGTAATCCTGACTGAGATGGAACGGCTGGCTTCTAGGGGAGGGCGAAAGAGCAGAGTGAGGAGTCTGCGTGTACCTGTCGGGAGAATCCAATAGGTTTGAAGTTTTTAGGTGAAGTGGAAGAGTGGTGGTGGGCACGGAAAGCGGAGGCACGCGCAGGTCGCCGGACAATCTCCTTGAGAACGAGTCGCTAGTTGACGATGTGCTCGACGCACTGAGGAGCGAGCCTATTGGTTTATTGTCGAAGGTTTTCAGAGGTGCCAGCTTTTTCTTCATGTCGCTGAAGGCGTCGGCGCCGGACTGGAATTGGAACTGGTTGTGATGCAGACCAAACCCGGCGGAAATGCTCGGCAGGGAGCATTCGGACCTATCAAGGTGATCATGTTAGATGCGCAAAACCCAGACCACGGCCGATTGTGCCTTTTCACAAAAATACGGCGCCACAGATGGGATTGGGGGTGTCCTACCTCGTAGAAGCCGAAGCCGAAGACGAACCCATGCTAGCATAGCCCTCATCGTGCCTGTGACCGGATCTCATGTAATGTGGCCTGTCATCCAAGCTTCCTAAGCTGTCGTGATAACCATGTTCTCTAGGGCTGTATGATGAGGGATCGCGGTAGTGTTGTCTGGGCTCCTGGTGATGCATGTGCGGATCGTCGAAGGGGAGTCGCGGCGGCGGCAAGGGCGGCGGTGCGTTAATTCTGTCGTTGGAGCCGGGAATATCGACAGAAGAAGAATATCTGTTAAAGGAGTTGGATCGGTCCGAGCCTCTTGGGTTCGAGTCTATATAGATGCTCGGGAGACCCGCAGGCTCGTATCTTGAGGATGTCTCCATGATGCCGGCTTGTACGTGTGCAGTCCCGGCTAAGAATTGACAACTCCAAGCTGAAGCGGCGCCACTAAGGTTTATACTGATGCAAGCACGGGCGTCATGAGTGATAGGCCGGAAAATATCTAGGGTTCTGATCGCGGTGGGATACGAGAAGCGTCCGAGGCCAAGGCGGTCGTCTTGGAGGCCGTGGGTGGCGATGGCAGTCGGGTTCGCCGTTGGTTGAGAACGGGGGCCAATGCAAGTCGAGAATGGCTGTCTCTGTCGGTCTCTCTCTTGCGTCACGCAGCGGTCGGGGCCGGGAGGAGACCGAAAAAGGAAAGACAAGACTAGACGGAATCGAGCAAGCCGGTGCGAGTCGAAGGACAGGAGGGAGAGATGGAGCAAAGTCGATGTGGTTGGACTAGATGTATAATTGTTGAGTCCGACGGTCTAATCGCGGGACAAGGAGAAACAGATCAGGTCCGGACGGCGTCGAGGAATGCGAGGAGCAAATGTTGTCGGAGCAAGCAGAGTGGCCGGAGCTGGGGTGGGTAGAGTTCAGATCCGTCAGTCGGGTCGTTGGGGGGGAGAGGGGAGACGACAGCTGAAATAAGAGGCGATTGTGTGACGACGCCAGCTGCTGTGTAAATAAAAATAAAATAAAATCGGCACCCCAGCATGGCAAGGCGAAGAGGCGACAAGGTACCTACCTTTATGAAAAAAAAAGGCGGGTGAGCGAGTCGAGTGGAGGAGACGACTGGCAAGGAGAGGAGAAGAGAAGGGGCGAGGGGAGGGAAGCTGTCGGCAGCAGCAAGCGAAGCTCAGAGGTAGCGGTAGCGGCCCAGGGACCCAGATGGAGGCACATCCAAACCTCCAACTTCGGCGTAACGTGGATTGGAGAAGAAGCCCCCGGCTGGTTCCTTTTTACCCCCCCAGTAGGGGAGACAGAGAGACTGGACTGAGAGAGTGGTATCCGTAGCACAGGGCCTTACAGGGCAGGGCAGAAGGGAAGGTGGAGACGAGGAAGGCAAAATGGAAGGGAGGGAGGGGTGGGGGAAGGTGACGGGAATGATTGATGGGAGGGAGGAGGGGGGGGGGGGGGGGGGGGGGGTGGGGGGCGGGGGGGGGGGGGGGGGGGGGAGGGGGGAGGGGGGGGGAGAGGAAAGGGGGGGGGGGGGGGGGGGGGGGGGAGGGGGGGGAGAGAGTGGGGGGGGGGGGGGGGGGGGGGGGGGGGGGGGGGGGTGAATCTCTGTCTGTGGACGGGTAGGATAGCGGGACGCTTGTTCGGCGAGCAGCCCTAAGAGGAATAGAATGCGGATGGGGACTGACTAGCCGTACACCAGGGAGCGCGACGGTTGGCGTGTGGCTGTTTCTTGTAGTCCGTCGTCTTAGTGCCATGCAAGCACATAAGCTGCAATGCAGCCCTGTCTGTCAATTTCTTGTTCCGCTTCCCTCTTCCTGCGTCGGGGTGTGGATAGCTGGCTGCAGCAGTAAGGTAGGGGAGGGCGTTGTTGCTCGGATCGAGCGTTCGAGGGGAAGAGAGAAGGATGGCTGGGGACAGAGAGTCATGGGGTGGGACGGGGTGCGTTGATGTCGATGCGACCAAGGCCACCCAGGCGATATAAGCATAGGTCAGTCAAGGTGTGTATGCCGTGCTGTTAGCCGCGTGGGCTATCCGTACCCGGGCAAGGTGAGGCGATGAATCTAGAAGGCTCAAGGAAGCATCCGAGTCGGGTTGAGTCGTTGGAGGGAATCGAGGACCGCGGGTGAGGAATGTGTTTAATTTGTCTTTCTTGATGACATTCGAAGAGGTGGGTGCTATGGCGGCGGTGATGGCGTGCGGTGGACGGCGCCCTGGTCGTCTGTTTTGCCCGGTACCAATCTCCCGACGGAGGTTTGCCCTGGGCAAGTATGAGCCGTGAATCGCAGGCCTGGGTCGGACGAGGATCGGGGTACCGGTAGCACAACAACAATGGAACGAAGAACAAAATAAGTCAAGAATGGGATTGTGCCCGGGCGATTTGTCAGGTGTCGCGGGCGGACGTCGACCCAAGGCACCGTCCCTTAGTAAGGATCAGTGCAGAAAGATACGAGTCGTTAGGAAAGTAGGCATCCGCTCCTTGAGTTCAGCTGAAGATGGCCAGCCTTGCTTGCACGCTTGTTCTGTGCACGAGATGGAATGGCGTGTGAAGACCGAGGCGGGAATGCAGTGAATTTGAAGTCGACACAGATGAGATGGATGTGATGGATGTGATGAATGTGGTCATGGAGACGATGACCAAGCAAGTTGCCGGGGGCTTGTTACCTGGGGCAGACGACGGGCAGACGACGGGAGAAAGGCACGCTTCGAGGGAAAAGGGCAGGCAGAAGTGCTGCTGCCTCTTTCCCTCAATCCTTCCCAGTCCACCTTCCCCTTCTCCTTCCCTATTGACGAAGCCACATGCACCGCAAGTGGGTTGGCGTGCCAGGTAAGAAATGTCCGTAAGGCAGGAGCGACGCGATACGATACCTTGAGCGTACGTGTACCTCAGAGCATGCACAAGACCAAGGCGGAGGAGTCAAGAAAAGCAAGAGGGGAAATGATGCGAAACGGGGACTTTGGTGGGTTTGCATCTTGCAGGCTTTAGGCTTGACTTGCCTGAGTTGCCTGCCTGAGCTAAGGTAGGGGGGTGTTTTGATGCTGAGCTCATGCTGATGCTGATGATGATGCTGATGCTGATGCTGATGCTGATGCCGCACCGAGAGGGGGAGATGGATGACCCTGCTGCATCGTAGGCATCGAATATTGAGAAGAGAAAAAGTGACAAACTGCAAGTCTATGTCGGCCCCCCAAGGCATCGGGGTGAAGAATCTGGAGATGGCCGGCCTTGAGGACTTACACCAAGGTAGTAAGGTATACTAAAGTAGGTACTTGACCTGGATGGAGGATGCATGAGGTGAGTGATGGATGCGCTTCCAGTCTTGGACAGCAGGTAACCGGTGGTCCTGGTCCCGTCTACGGATAACTCACCCAGGTTTGCAGCTACTCGCGAATGCATTTTCCCAAGGACATGTACAGATACTTCGCTGCCGCCTCCGTTGAAAAGAGGAATGTGCGTCCGCTCAAATGCAAGCAAGGCGACACAGGGCAGAGCAGGGCAGAGAGCGGGTTCCGTAGATTCCATTCCATTTGCTGCGCGCTCCTGACGCATCTCTCCCGCGGTCCAGTCTCGTGGCTGCAAAGACCATGGGTATCCGATCGGGACTAGCGCCGGTCCACGACGACGGGGTGAGAGAGTGGGAGAGAGCAGACAAGGCAGGAGCAAGGATCCGGCAGGGCAAGGCCCAAGACTCAGTCCCAGACGTGCAGACCAAAGCTGGAGGACAACGGCCACCGATAGCCCAGGTCAGGAAGTTCCTCCCGTCGAGAATCGAGATACGATCCTGGGCTTGTGTTTACGCGGTTCCTTTACCTCCGTATCCGTACAGAGAA
Source organism: Colletotrichum orchidophilum (assembly GCF_001831195.1). Lineage (NCBI taxonomy): Eukaryota > Fungi > Ascomycota > Sordariomycetes > Glomerellales > Glomerellaceae > Colletotrichum > Colletotrichum orchidophilum. The sequence goes on along the minus strand of NW_019173112.1, from coordinate 37,032 downwards.
GAGAAAAGCACGATTAGGTAATGGAAGTGTGCTCTTGCTTTCGTTTCCGTTCTGACTTCCACTGTCATCTTCACTCTCATCCTCATCCTCATCCTCAGTCTCACTCCTACTTCGACGCCCCATCATTTTCAGTATAAGCACATAAAATCAGCGTGTCCATATCGGCCTCATCTCATCCCCTCATTACCCATCATGTGTTTGGCCCCAGTGACACAGTCACGGCGCAGCAAGACAGTCGCACCTCTACCTCTCCGTCTATTGCTTGCTGTCTGTGTCTCGTCCACTGGTCAAGGACGAATAGGTGGGGCTAACTAGAGGCCTGAGAGTACGGATACCTTACCATGGTATGGATACGGATTTGTTCTCTGGATGGAAAGTCTCAGTCTGGAGAGAGGGGCTACTCGGTAAGGCAAGAAGGAAGGGGCAGATTGAGTCGAAGGGCCAAAAGGGCGTGGGGAAGAAACTTGAGATTGGGGGATGGGGGTGTGTGAAGGGCAAGAGGACGAGGTCCTCGCCCACATCTTGCCCGCTGGGCTGCCCAAGCATACCTTACCTAAGGTAAGGTGCTAAGGTACCACCTAAGGTACCCTGCCAGAGGGCGTGGGGGATGCGGATGGAGACTATCTCCACACCCCAATGTTCAGGAAGGAAAGGGGAAGCTTCAGGAAGAGGGTGTACGATTGAGCCCTGCTGGCCCTCCACTTGCCTCCCACACACGGGAAGGCAAGAGCGAGGGTGGGATTGGCACTGGGGAATGGGCCAAGGTGAGTGGATCCAAGCACTACGTTCCTCACAAACTGGAAACCTCGGACCTCAGGTTGAACATGGCCTAATGGCGAAATACCCAGATGTCTTCCATTGGACTGAGGTCTCGTGTGTCAACTTGTCGGGACAATCGCACTGGCATCCGCCGAATTTAGAAAGAGAAGCACGCTCTCAAGTCTTTCCGAACTCAGTAAACAGCTTCCATCCCAAGGTCAGGTACCTGACCTTATGTCAAAAACGTATCACGCCTGCCTCTGCGACCGTAGCAACGTAAAAGGCAGGCGTGCAAAGGGCAATACGATACCTGAGAGAGAGAGAGAAAGCACCTGACCTATGAATACATTGGGCATATTGAGTAGTTGCACGACTCAGCGCTTGCACTTACCGCAGGTTGACGAATACACCGCCCGCACCCTTCCACTCGTACCTCTGTCGAGGCCAAGTTCCAGCCAGCCCTACGCCTTGCTGCGCCTCCATCGTCAACTCCAATCCCCTCCGATTTAGTCTCTCCCTCGGCTCATTCTGGAGCAACGCTTCTGCGGTCTCGTCTCCCCGGCACGTGCAATCAGTCAGTCGTCGTCTGCCTGGCTCGCCCCATCATCACGATGTGTTTCTAGTGCTTCCACATTCCCCTTCACTCAAGCAGAACGAGGCAAACACCGCCAATGGTGGTCAGTCACCACTCATTGAGGCAGACATTGGCGACGATCAGCCATCACGTATTGCCCACGGCACGGGTGCCCATGGTGCCATGCCATGACCTCAACCTCACCGCATCTATCAATGACCTCGACTCGAACCGCCTCCACACAGGCATGGATCTCGAGCCATTCACATCCCTCCCTCACTCCACCGCCAATCAGTTCCCATCAGACGTCGGGGCACTCCACGCCAAACCCATCCCACCTTCAAACGAATACACTACGCTGGACCTCTAGAGCCTTATGCAATCGGCCCCGTGTGGGTCATCGTCCGGCATTGTCAAGTAGCGATCCTAGCCGTCGTCGTCGCCGTCGCCTCCTCGCCGTAGCCACCGTCTTCATTATCGGTTGCAAATGCCGTCTCGACTTGCTCGTCTGTCGAATCTCTTGCTCCAACTCGCCCACCTTTGAAATCCATCCGTATCCTCACAAGGTTTCTGGTCACCAGCCTCCAAGCTTGATGCTGTTCAACATAGGACACCTGGAAAACGGATGGCTGGCTGACGCTCAATTCCCAAAGTCCCTCCCACCGTAGCAAAGCAAGCACAGATTTCCTGCGTCATTGCCGCATATTGGAGCCATCTCATCACCAGCCTGTGGTTTCTTGTTTCGGGGATCCACATCCATCAAAACACATCGGTAGACCATCGCAGCAAATTAACGGCAACCGCGGACTCCCCAAAACGAGGCACAATGTGCCGCGACGCCATCTTGCAGATGTGCATTTCGACCCCCGCGCTAATAGATCCGCATTGGCAGCGCCTCATGGTTTCAATCTATCAAAGCTTCGCAAGATATTTATTCAGAGGCAAAGGACAGTCTGAACGGTTCGAATTCTCCGGCTTGATTTGGTTAGATCAACAACCTTCAGGTTGCGGCACCGATGCGGCTACTTTTCAAATATCGAACTGATCATATCGAGCTTCCCGCAGCCGACGAGACTGCCAAGTAAGCCCGCCATTTCTATCCGAAAGATCTCACTCCATGGTTGCTTTTGGCACCGTCAATCTCGGAGTCCAGATGCGCAGTCAGCCTGCCAGGCCGAACATCTCTTCACTGGGCTGTGCACATCGGCACTTAGTCCTAGCAGCCAATCATCGAGGAGAAATTCGCCGGGGATTTCGCCGCCAAACTCTTATCCCGCCGTTACGCTGCAGCTTACCGTTTGCATGCCATGTCAATCAGTCAGTCAGGGCCCGCTCGTCGCCCGACTGAGCACACCCACAAGCACACTTCTTGAATGTGGATGACTATGTTTACGAGCAAAGCTTCGGCCAATCTTGACGCTCAGAGTTGCGCCAGCCCTCTACTCTTGTAACAACACTGGAGCGTAAGTCTGCCACCAAGAACAACCCAGCACACTGCCGTTGTTCATCAGTCCTCGGCTAGCAAGTCTGTCTCACCGTCGGCCCCCCCTATGGGACGTCCTTTTCTAGGCGTGGTCTCACTACCTCGCAGTACCTCACGAAGCATTTTCCGTGCCCCAAGCAGAAGCCCAGTAACCCATCGACTTGGGCCCCTAGTACATGCGTTCTCTCCCATCAGGCGGTAAACATCACATCACTGCTCGTCTTATTACGACACTCGAAAGTCCGTTAGGGCGAGCTAAGGCCTAGCTAGCCCGGATTTCGTTGACGGCTCAAGCCACGGTTTGAAAGGGCGACCCCTGTCGGAATCCGAAGAATTGGATTTCACTGCCGCTACCGCGAAGTAGGGCGTCAGGCCCCAGGTTTGATGAGCCGCCAGCTCCCCCTTGTCGGCGACGTTGAAGCATCGACAGCATCAGTCTCTTCGGACCACATCCCATCTTTTGACTAATAGTAAGCGCCTGCAGCTCCCCAGCGGCACATTGCTCAAGCCTTCGTACCTGCTGTCGCCGTAGCTTCTTGCCATGCCCGTGAATACCAACCGGTCGCGAGTTTCATTCCCCATTCCGTCATTTAGGGCTGACAGCGATGCGTTTCCGAACCAGACTGGTATTGTCAGGCGGATGGCCCTCCTCTCCGTGAAAGGCAAGACCGCCGAGGGTCCGGGGGGAGCTAGCAGCCTTTCTCACAAAGGCTTTTGTGGCAGCAGCCCTGCATATCCACGTTTCGCTGGAGGCTCGAGAGTGCCGTGAGCCATCCCAGGCAGAAAGACGTGTTTTCTCTCGCCCTGCGAGGCTAATTAGGTATTATCCCCCTTGCTGACGCCTACCGACCTTACGAATACGTATCTATATACACCTACTGTACGGTACCCAGGATGTCAGGTAAGCCAGCGCGCCACACAGCTAGGGAGTGGTTGAAACCAAAGGTAGTTCAGGTAGACACCGAAAGTGTTAACTTCGCAACAGATGTTATCCGAATGCGCAAGAAGGAAGGACGAACGAAAGAAAGATGTAAAAGAATGACGCTGAGATTCAAACCAGCTTTTGTTTAAGAAAAGCGACATTCCCCTCCCGCCGACCCTTGACGAGGTCCAGGCCTAGACGTCGGCTCCCTGCGCATTTCCTCCTTGATTGTTGGTACACCCACAATCTTCAAGAGGGCGGGAGGGAGGGCTGTGGCCCGGGCTTTCCAGCGAGGATTACAGCGCGCGTCGTCGTTCCTTTTCTGGCCCGTCGGCAGGTTCATGGAATCGGCGGCCACGAGCGATCTAGGCCACCCGTCCGAGCCCAAGTACTCCGTACCAGTCACCTACGCAGTTCAGCGTGTGATGGCCACGAATGGTGACTATGAACTTTCTCCCTCTTCGACGACCAACAAGGCTGTGCCTACTTGTGCGATCGTGGCGACACAGTCTCTCGTCAACAAGACTGTGTTTAACTGAACCGTGGATAGGCTGCATACGGCATTTCGAAGTTCCCAAGATGTTGTGATCTGGTGTAGTGTGGCCTGCGACATGCACTGGAAGGCCATGTTCGCCAATCGTGAAAAATGATTCCAAACCATGACTGCAAGACGGCGTTGATCGAAGCCAGCATCCGTGCCACTCAGCTCGCTTACAGCCGTGCGAGCTAGTAGCAATTAACCAAACACTGTCTACTTTTACGCTATGCAAAGCCAGCCACCCGTCGCCCGTCTTTGAAGGGAGGCGCCCAACCCTCCCCGCCTTGCCCGCGACGGAGTCCTCTCCGAAGACGACTACGCCTGACATCCCCTCGCAATTGCGCCAGGGGGGGGATTTGAGTTTTGGAATAGTGTGCTTTCACTACCTCAGCATGGCGCGAGACTTGTGGCAGCTACCCATGTACGGTAAGCATGACAAAACCTCATACCCTACTGCTGTGGTAGGTGGCTTTCCATTATCACTGACTACGCCGCGCCCGTCAACAGTCTCTCGATACTCGGCGAGAGTCGTGCTGAGCGTTTCGGAACGAATCGAGTACACCCCGCAGGCGATTGAGTATTCGAGCGTGCGTCGGCAAGGTGGGGGACAACGGGGCCAATCGGCTCCGATAAGGGTTTCCCTGCAATGCCAATCCCAAATCTCCACGCTGTATCCGTACGTGTAGCTCCATATGCTAATCATGTTCGCCAACGACTCAACGACCGAACGATCCAACGACACCTTACGGTTAACAAGGTTGGAGACAGGACATCTCTCTACCGCACGTGGATGATGGTTCATCTCACGAGTCATGCGATAACCCAACTCTCATCACATGAAACTTGGAAATTACCTATGGATATTGCTGGAACATTCACCAGTCACCACCAAACAGCACTCGTCAACGCAAGTACGGCGAAAGAATATGGTGTCAGCTGGTACACCGAGACCAGGACGGACGGTCCTATGGCGGAATTGCATCTATAAGCCACCCCCTCAGCCCTACACCGTTTAGGCCTCGCTGCCTAGCTCGGCACCTCGAGCTTGGCGTGTGTCTGACTGCCTGTCGGCAGGGATACTCCCTCGTGCACCAAGCGGAGATAGGACGCAGATCCTAACCGCACGAGCCACTTTCCACCTTTTCGGATGGTGTACATGCGGTCAAGACGCTCTTCGGACGCGAACAGAGGCCGTGGACACGGAGTTCACCAACGACGAAGAAACATGCTGCAGCAATGGAGCCCCTTGGGTGCACGAAGCCATGCAAGAAAATCAAGAAGCTAGGAAGCCGTATCTGATGTGATATTTTCTACCTGGGTTAGGCGCAGGGCAGTCTTACGCAAACTCATTCACCGATAGGACTTGGAGCCCTGAACCAATATTGCCAAAGCATCGTTCACTTCAATTCAGTACCCTCGACGGTGATAACGTCGAAGGTCCCGTTAATTCTGTGCTTCCCGCCCCGGCAAGAGAGTCGAGAGTCTAGTTCATATTCAGGTCAACTTGCGAATGGCGTTCGCCGGGCGGAAGGGAGATATCCGTACACCGTCGCGATTAGGTATGGTAGCGCAGCCAAAAGCCAAAAGCGTTCGCCGCATTCGAAGGTACCACGGACGTATTACAATACATTTGTCGATTTGGCAACGTCGCCAAGAATTGACACCAAGCAGGGCATGTTCGAATACTAAGCCACTCGAGGAACGACGTCGAATTGAAGGTTGGATGTTGAGCTAGCTCAGCCAGGCCATGTCATCTTACGCATGGTACTTTGGCGCTCATTGTAGAGGACGCCGGCTAAGGAGAAGCGGCGCCAACATGTTCTCGACCAAACTTTTCCATATCCAGGGTTTTGAAGCCCTCCCCAAGAGATCCATCCATCTTTCACTGCAAGCTCAATACTATGTTTACTATGTATGAACGGAACCCAGAGTCAGCGGTCGGGTCGGCACGGACTGAATCGGGGCCTCGATTGATAAGCCTACATACGGATAATAGCAGGACAACAACCCTGCATTGCCCCCTGGACCTGTGGTTTCGAGGACCCCAGAGCATCGCCACTGAACCTCAAACCGCCGCCGCCAGACGCCAATGCTTCATCGCCCCTCACGGACTGCACGTCACCACGACCCGCGACTTATATTAAGCATCTCCACATTTCCACCGAGAGCACCGAAATGGAAACGAACCTCCTATTAGACTTTGAAGAAGCAATGCTTACCCCAGGGTCAGAACTCAGAATCCTACAGATACAAAGAACGAAGAATGAGGCTCATCGCTGCAGCTGCAGCTGATACGACGTCTCAAAGCTCATCATGCTCTCCCTGCCCATCCTATACCCCTTCAATGAGCTTGGACAGCTGGGATACTACTATGTATGCCTCGGCACATCCAGACCCAGATTCCAGGAGAGTGTGGGTTCGGACGTCCTTAGTTCTGACAACTGGAGGACTGGAGAACAGAAGGAGGCTGTGCAGCGGAGTACAGTGGAGCTCGATGGAGTCGCTCCGATGGGCGACAAGGCCGTATTCGAGAGACCCCCGAGTTCCGCCATCCAATAGGCCGCCCGGGACCAGAAGGGTATGAAACATTGCCAGCCCACGCAGCCCAAGCTTTCGTTTGCTGTGTACATAGTACTGCACTGCACCCGTAGCGGACGATTCAACCACCCAAGCGACAGTCCATCCCCTATTTTCCCTTGACATCTGTCTTGATTCAGGACCCGGAATCCCACGAGAAGGGGGGGCAGACACTCCCACTCCCACTCATTCAATTGATAAGGCAATGGACCTTGGCTACCTGTCTGCCCTCGCTTCTAAGGCTGCAGCTGCCGAAGCTTCTCAATGGGCGTTTGGGCGCATGACATCCCAACGAAGGGACAATGGACAAGAGCTAGGATACGCTCGCTTGCTTTCGAACGAATACGCATGCTGAGATCGCTCCTGGTGGTTGCACACCTTGAGCACGCCCCAGGCAGTCAGCAGTAGACCAGGGCCTCCAAGACTCCTCAGGAAGGACGAAGCTGTTGCGCCACAGCGTCTCAGCCACAGGGAGTGAATGCAGCGGTAGAGTGCTCGCCACACCTTAGCAGGTGTTCTAGACGTGTCACTGGCGTGCGATCAGCCGAGTCAGAACAACCAGACGCCTCTGGTGCCCAAAGCTTCTATCGAATTTGGGATGCAACGCACGCACACCGAACGTGCCTCACCATTGTGAAAATGAACCACGATGACTTTGTCCATGGTGAACGGACGTCTTTCGTTCGCGCCCACATTCCGCCACCATGGGGTTCTGTACGGAGTACTGGACTCTAAAAGGTCCTCGTCGGATACGCGAATGAGAGTCATCTTCTGGCCGGCACGCTATTTGGCTATATCCCCCACATGTTCCGAGTTCCAGCGGCAATTCCAGCAGCAGGGCGAGCGACGGTACTCATCAATCGCAATGTCCGTAGGGCGCCAGGCCCTCCGCAGATCTTAGGTTTTTCGCTGAACGAGATCTTCCATTTTAGCGGCCAAGCTCAGATCGTCTAATAACACGTGCGGTCTCTACACCCTCTTCTTCTTCAAGCGGTCCAATGGAGGAAAGCAGGACTTCAGACGGACTTTGCTAAGCATGAGAAGGGCGGCACCAATGATGTTATCAGCAGCAGTCCGGTATTTGGAGTAGTGCAAATGGCACGGTGGATTTGCCATCAACAATGCGGGCGAGAGAATCGCATTGTGCTGTTACGGAATTGATCCGCAGCAATCCCGCGAGCTTCGCGGGACATGGCGGACCCTAGCGCAATGCTCGCCCCCTGCCATCGATAGTAAGCAGGCTGCAGGACGCTATCGCTCAGGAACGATTCTAAGTCTACGATAGTAGACGTGCCGGATTGTGTTTCTCCTAGCCCCGGACGGTGACAGGCGCCAATTAACAATCAGTATCTCGGAAGGCATGTAACGGAGAATGCCTGCCCCGAACAAAAAGTTTGCACTAGTGCGAGGAAGAATAGACACAGGCACGCAGGTTATCCACGCAAACACCCCCCTCGGCCGTACTCTTCACATCAAGCCTTCAATGGGCGCAGTCATCGATGGCATACCCTCGCCAAGTCAAGCTGCCAAGTCAAGACCACGATTCACCTTTTCAGCTAGCACAGTATTCGATGCGGAGGGGAGGGGTGGCCACTCTTCCCCCCAATACTAGAGACGAAACCTTTCCCATCATATTTGTAAGTCCTACGCTTCGAATTCGGTTGAATCTACACAGGCTGGCCTCTGCCGATCATGGCACCTTGCCCCGATCAAAGACAGAACCGCATGTTCAAAACAAAGTTTTCTTCAACGGCGGTTACGTTGAAGCGCAGATGACGACTGTGGCGCAGGCTGCAAAATGAGAGCTGGGCTCCAACGCTGTTGGTTCATGATGACTGAATCCAACAGCCAGTTCTTTGATGGTTTCAGCCGCCATGCCAAGGACCCAATACCTTTGCCGAGTTGCACTGCTTTCAGCTTCCTCCCATGAACCTGGTTCCCGCCCTACCCGCAGTTGGATGAGGGAGTCCAGCGATACGGCAAAGCACAAGCAATGAATGGAGACTAGTGTTTCCCTGCGATGCCGGTCAGCCCATACTATGATAAATGATGGTCTGGAGATAGATGCAAGGATGTCTCCATAAGCTCCGGCCTGGTCCGTCCGCATGGCGGTTGGGGGCCGCCGAAAGCCGGCATGTCCGCATTGGATTGAGGAGCAACCCGGCCACCATCTCGGGAGGTGGGCGGGGAGGGGGCGGCTCTCGCGACATCACCATCTTGCCGGTGAGGTTCCCAGATGCTGGGCAACAATTGTGCTCAGGCTCATAGTGGACTTCCTCCTGGCCACGCGCCCTTAGGGAAGTGTCCACGTTAAGCCACGCAAGCTGCCTTGACTGGGTGTGGTTTCAGTGAGCAGAGTTGCCGATGCCAGGAAACGAAGGTTCCGTGGAGCGCGGCGGAGCGGTACTGAAGCTCCATGTCCTGTCTGTCAGGATGGCCATGGTTTCTGCCGTAAAGTATGTGAGAAAGGGTAAGAGGAGAGCATTGCTAAGGGGTGTTGAAGGTTCATCAGTGACCATCAAGCTTGGATGAACGCGGCAGGCCTGCGATCTCGATCTCTTTGGTCCCTGGATCCCTAGGTCCCTGGGTTGCGGTTGCGGTACCTATCCATCCTGCGAGAGGTTCGCTCACTAGCTAATCACCCAGCCGAATAAGCCTGCCAGGCTCTTCCAACTACCTTGCTTGCGTACGGATAGTGTGTCGATAATGTCGTCGGCACACCCTACTATTCTGGAGTCGCAAAGCAGCATACCAGCCTGGACCGTCGCGGCAAGCCCCGCCACATCCAATGAGAGCTCTATGAGTTGAAGGAAATTGCCGTTGACAGCAGCTGAGACAAAGGTCATCCGAACCGACATACAAGCGCCGCACTCTCAGCTCACCGACTAGGTATGGTTCGCCTCCTGAGCCAGCGATATTTGTCAGGGTCAGTGTTGGTCTATGCCCGACATCAACCGCGGAGTTATGTAATGATGTCTGAGACTCATACAACGTCGAGGTTTTGCAGCGGGAAATGCGGAAAATCTAACCCGAACCAAATTAACTTGGGAATCGGGAGCCGCGTTTGGTTGGCAGTCAGCCCAATGTGTACAAGACATTCGCGCCCTGCGGCATCAGGGCGCTATGGTCTCATCCTGGGACGGAAAGCCTGCAAGCACCTTAGCCGCGATTACAGGGCTGAACAAACAATGACCAAATCTCGCCGAGTATGGATGTGGCGCTGCCTTTTCAGGCGACATACATGCACACGCTGACACGAGACACTGCGACGGCCTCACATTGGGGACTGTGCCGGCCGGCAAGCATCATCAAAGTGGCGTGCTGAGAAGGACCAAGGCGCACCGTTGCTTGTATCCATGTCTCAGGCGCCCCAACGCCCACGGTCCATCTCTCCATCTCTCTCTCTCTCTCTCTCTCTCTCTCTCTCTCTGGATGAAGCATTTTCCTTCCCCTGATGGATTTGACGCCGCTGCCCAGCAGCCCTGCAGGCATGCACCTATGCCAGCTTGTCAGGTCATCATCTTGTTGGCCTACACGGCCTGTAAGACAACCGGGCCAGCAATGAGCGGGGCCGCGCCCGCATTGTCGGTAACATCAACTTGCTTTGAGAACCCCCTCCTCTCCGCTACGGCCTCTTCTGTCGCCTGCCGCAGGCATATGACTCAAAGATAGTCGATTGGTACTTGCCAGGGTCAGAACCCGTCATCTTTGAGCATCCTTCGGTCGCCAGCATATCTTAGGACACCCAGCTGGCGGTGAAGAACTGCAGCCTGGGCCACGACAACACAATTCACTCCAAGAGGTCTGTAAGCTCGAGGCTGATGCGTTCGCAATTGCTAGGTTCATGTTGCCCCCTAGAGATAAACTAACGCGAGTCGTTATGACTTGAGGCCCAAGGTCTAGCAACTCTGAGCCACGGCAGGACATACTCCATTTCTCGATGCGCCAATATCTCTTACGGTGCATTCAAACGCCCGTAGCCCCCTCTCACCTGACTCACACTTGATCCAGTCGCAAGGTCATCATCTCAGTCATCATTCGCTCACTTCGCCATGCCAAGCCAGAAACTCAGACACTCACACAGGCTTCACACAGCAGCACGAGAATTGCGAGGAGATATTTGCATCACTAACACTTGGATCTACCTACCCACCTCCCTTGAGATGCGGCCACTACTATGTAAGGCCTGACGGCATGTCTCCCCGCTCCGTACCCCTCTCACCCGCCACCCAGCAGGAGCTGTGCCGTTTACTTGCAGCATCGATCACGGACACAATGGACGTGTACACAATATCCTTCGATCGACTCGGTGCGTATCTGGACCAACGAAACGATGAGGATCGCGGTGAATTCCGCCGACCAGCAGTGTGGGAAAGCGTTATTAGTGGCCAGTTTCCGTAGCATACAAATAAGCGGCTTGACAAGAACCTCTGCAACTCCGGGACTCAGCGACCAGTCCCATGGCGTAAAAGATTTCCGAATCTGTCATTTATCAGATTAGTTACTATTTCCGGGCCAGCCAGCTGCGAACTCCTACTCTGCACTTCATGTGCATCAGAGTAAGATCCTTATAGCAGAAGGACCTGCAGTTTATTATTGGGGGTCGTTATTCCGCCGGCCTCGTTGCTCATACCAACGCCACACATGTTGATAGATCTGCCACGGGTCAGGTCAGCCTTGCGTGTGCTCGCAGAGTCAAGAACCCCTCGCATGGCTCGTTCCAAAGGCACCCAGCCATTGACACTCACGTGACACTCTCACTGCCTTACCTGGCGCATACATTGTATGCATCTAGGCCTTACTACCCATCTTGCCAGCAGGGTCTGTCATCGCCATGAGAGGGCTTACACGGGGGCCAGAACGGGGTTTCGAATACGTACAATTACACTATGCTCAGGCCAGCCGCCGAGTAACCGGTGCGTTGGGTCCGGAGCTATCTCTGGCGCTGCGTTGCACAGAGCCACTCCGTGCCTCCCACACCTAGTCGATGCGGTAAAGCTGCTCAGGTCCACAACAGAGCCTCCGGAACACGAGACAATGCCAAGGTCCCTGTAGAAGGGTGAAGCTCATCTTGTTGCCGGCCAGGCTTCCGAATCAGTTGGTCTGCCGCCGGCCAAAATGGGCCCCGTACCGACGCGTTGGTTTTGGCGTGCAGGCGGGCAGACGGACAGACGTGTGGGACGTCAAACTCGTGTGCTTGGGAATGCTACTTAGTTCCGACAGGGCTGATGGTTGGGAATTTGGGTCGACTTGAACCTCTCCGGCTTAGCATTCTACTCGACGCTGATCTGCTGTCTCCCAGACCCATCTCATCAGCATCGCCACCTCCGTGACCCGGTTCAGTCATTTGCGGCCGAAGACGAATGGCAGTATCTATGGGTAGCTCACCAATAGATATCCGTACGGGAGTGCAGTATCATATCTTCACTCAAAGTCCGACACCAAACCCACTTTGCCAGTCACAAAGCCTGTCACGAGTACGGGATAAGGCATCCGTAGCATTGATGCTACTATGGAGAAGGAACTAATACCTACTGGTAATCAGCGCTTGGTTGGGTTAGAGCTCCACCTCGTCACAAAAGGCCACGACTTTCCAAGGAGACTCTTGTGTTCTGAACAGGCAACGGCACGGCGACTGCTGACATGGCAGGCTCAAGGGCATCATTGGAAGCCGACTCAATAGTTTCGGTGCCCTGCTGCATCTAGATCCGCGGTTGAAGTTGGGCTACTGCATGTGACCCGCATCGCGTTGCGCGAATTCGCAGGTCGTGACAGTCAACGCCATGAGGAGAAAATTGGCATTGCTGCATCATCGGGACGCGGAGGAAGTGCCCCATCCGGCAAGCGCATGGAAACGGTCTAGAAGAATTCCGGAAGTTTGCGTGGCCTACCCGCCTGGCCGCCTGTCATCATCAGCTCATGCCGGTGATCCCTTTCAGCCAGCGGTAGCTACAGGTTTTTCCTTTTTTCCTGCTTTTTTCTTTTTTTTCGTTAATCAGCTCTCGACGCTTGACTTGCGTCGAGTTGACCAACATTGCTTGCAAGGTGCGCGAGAGGTCGTGCCACCATGGCGCACCACATTGCGGGTATACAGAGACCGAATGACTAGCCATATATGAGGTCTACGACGTTGCATGACAGGGTAACGCAGTTTGACTCGTCGTCGAGGAGGAGCCTTATTGGGCACACGAGGCGCGGCACCGTCAGCGACGCTCAGAAGGTGAGTTTTGGTTGCATCGACGGCGATGATCTGCCGCCCTGGCTCCAAAGGGCCCTTTGCGGCCCCAAAGGGACCCGCGGTAGCACCGGGTGAGGGGCACGACTAGCACGAGTTTGAACAGGGCCATGCCTCGGGTCCCAAAGTACGAGTATGTAATTGCGCCGAGCAGGCCGTGGGCGTAGTGGCATACATGGTACTCCGTACGGATACTGAAAACCCAGATTTCATCTTGACTGTGCCTGGCTGGCCCTTTTTTTTTTTTTTTTTCCCAGCCGGCCTTGGGGGGCGGGGGGATGCTGGAGATGAGCCAGATGGCCTCCTAGTGCGGCGTTGGCCACACTCTGGATGTTTCCCGTCGACCGAGATCAGCAAAGTGCCATTGTTTTGGCCAAGGTGGTTCACACAAACGGCGATCGTGGCATGGCAGCGTGGCAGAGGCAACCAGTCGTCACGGGTCATCGGCCTTTGTTCCATGACAACCCAACCACCAACCCACCCCTGAGGTCTCCAATCCAAATGAGTTGCGCCAAGCCAGCCACCAGTCATGCCGGAGCAGTAACACCCGCGATGGAACCTCACATCGGCGCGAGTGCAACTACGTAAGCCAGGACATGTCAACTTGTGACACGCGTGTTTCCTGTCCGGACCCCTTGTTGAACCGTCAACTTGAAAAGCTGGGGAGTTGTCCTACTCCTTCAGTTGTTCAGACGTCGCTTCCCCGGTTGACTTTCGGTGCTTACGCGGTCGACGGAGGAAACGGTAGCGTGGCGGCGGAGACACACGGACGGAACATTAGCAGGTGGCCCCCCTATGCCACTTTTGGAGGCAGGGAAACAAGCAGCCCATGATGGAGCAAGTTTCTGTCAGCAGCAAGATTTCAGTAGTCATCCCATCCGACAAGCACAATGCCTGACTAACGAGAGTTTAGCCTTACGTCCCCCTTGCAAACCTGCTGCACCGCACTCACGGCATTGGGTTCGCAATGGCGTCGCACCAGGTGGGAGACGGCTCGTCGATAGCCTGCCAAACGGACGAGTGTACACTAGCCGTCCGCCCCTGGGCCTCTGTGCAGGCCTTCGCGGTCCCATAGGTTACGCGTGCTCCTCGCCGGGCCACAGTCAATAGCCGGCGGTGCCCCGGCCGGAGGAATTGCTCTCTTGGAGTCCCGTCCCCGGCGTCTCGACTGCCGGAAGCCCTAAACATCAAATCCCCCTCCCCATCCCTCTTCTATCCTTGCAGCCCCCATCCTTGGACCTCTCTTGGGCTCGTGTGAAGTTGTTCCCTTCCTGCTGGACACTAAAAATCCCGCGACATCCCCGTTTTAGGGAGATTGGCATCAAGGCCCTGGCCCCCCTCTCTTTTCCTCCCGACCGGCTGGCCCTGTTTGTGGATCCCCCTATTCTGGATTCAACATTGGATCACTGGGGCGAGTGTGGCAGTGCAAGAAGCAATGTCCAGGAGGTTGCGAACGGCATCGACGAGTCATATCCAGCCCTTTGGGTACCTCTAACCTAGCATTGCAAGGGTCCTCATATGATGTATCGCTGTCTGGTAGGGAACCTCTTCTTTTCCTCTCTTTCTTACGCATACTCTTTCTCTATATACGGATACGGATACTCTCTGTACAATTACCCGGTTCAAGGAAAGCTACCTGCAGCTGCGGCGGGGGTTTGTGTGCTTAATTTTTTCGAGTTCAATTTCGCCAGATTCCCCATGTGGAACTGGAGCATCGATGGGACGGCGATAATGAAGGCTGCAAAATGAGTATACAACAGGCCGCGATAGCAACTCATTTCCTTGCCCGAATCTATGGCCCAATTCGGCAAGGCGACGATGTCACTGACCTGAAGCGATTGATCGCTCGCATGCTCTCCAAGAGCAAGGGGGTGGTCGGCGACCAGAGCACGGATAGACTCCTGGCCTGGGTCCTCGACTTGGTCCCCTCTCGAGTGCTTGCGCTAAATCGCAAAAAGTCCCCTTTGCCCACACCCTTGGTTGCCCTTGGACGCCCCCTAACTCTCTCTGCCCGGCTCTTCCCAGTCCGTCCCTGACATGCCGAGGTCAACATCGGGGACGCCCTCTTGTTTAGGAAAAGCTTTCGACCTTTTGGCAAGCGTCAACGACCACGAGACGACCACGACCACGATCAATTCTCCCGCACTTTCCGCCCTACCGGCTATAGTTCACTGCCTGGGACACGATGCCAAGGGTCCGCCTGCCGCTAGGGCAGTGCGCTAACCCTTCAGTTGGGAACATGTCATATGTTTCGCCTGTAGGGCCGCGCAGGGCGAAGTGCCTAGGCTATTTGGCAAGGCACAAACCTTCAGCTTTCCAAGCGTTAAGGTCCCAACACGACGAAGAGAAGGCAGCAAGCAGGTCAATATTCGGCTGAACGGGGCATGGGGGACTTTCCCCCCTAGTGCCCCTTTTTCTTTCTTTCTTTCTTTCTTTCTTTCTCTCTCTCTCTCTCTTCTTTTTTTTCTTCTTTGCTTACCTAACTTGTAGGTACTAGGTGGTAGTACGAGGGTTTCCAGATGTCTTCTGGAACAACACGAGAAGGTCATATAAGGCGAACTAGTCTCGGACTCTAGGGGGTGGCACGGGTGGCCACTAATGGAGACAAGAATGCAAAGGCAACGCAATATCCGTGGTTCAGCTGGCTCACGGGGCCTCGCCCCCGGCGGCAGAGGAAGTGGTCCATTCCAGACGGAGAGTGTTCGGGGCCAAACAATCGCCGCTCACCATCCAGCACCAGCAAGCATTCTCTGTCAGAACAGCAGCAGCAGCATTACGCGCGGGGTTCTTCCCATCATTACATTGTCTGGTGCAACATCGAAGCTTCATGGACACCACGGACATAACCACATTGCGAACTATCCACTATGCGTACTGCATCGTCCGCGGTCAAATCTGGTTTTTTCTCCTGCTCACTACAAAGGATACAATGTTAATCCAAGGTCAGGGCCGTCTTGTCAGGCATGTGAGCGACCTGCGCCGCCAATCAGCAGAACCCTGCGGAAGTGTGTATGTCAGGTAGACTAAGGCTTCTGGAGGAGAGATGGAGAGATGGGGAGCTGAGGGCCAGGGTGCCAGTGGAGCCCTAGAGGCAATCAATCGGCGAAATCTTGACTTTCTGGCCCTTGGCCCATGGAGTATCCTTACGGAATCCTTACGGATAGAGTAGGGAGGGCTGCTGCTGGGTACTGCCATGCCATTTCTTTTTCTTCGCCGTCACCTTGGCCCTGCGCCTTGTCTCGGCCGGTGCCTTTGGCTGCTCCATCAAGAAACCCGTTCCCGCGTCGGAGATACGGATGGATCACCCAAGGGGTCTCGCACTCCTTTTGAGTTTGCGCCCTGTGGACTTTGCAGAGTTTGGGGGCCAAGTTCAACGGGGTTACTTACGGGCAGGGCAACGCAGGGTAAGGCCGCAGGGTTCGTCTGGGACATGGGCAAGGGGAGACGGACTGAAGGATTGGAGTATCCGTAGAGACGGTGATGAGTGATTACAAAGGGGGAAAACCCGGCCCAGGCATACGAATACACGGGTGCCAGGCCAAGGGTGGGCAACGAGTACGGGCCACCTAGCGTATGAGTAAGGACAAGGTAAGGGTGTCCCGTTGCGCAGCGCGGGCCCAGCACCCTGCACTGCGTATTCGTAGGGCGACACTGGCGATTACATAGTACGCTGACGATGATGCTGATGCTGATGCTGATGATGGAGAGGGAAGCTTGTCCGTAAAGGGTGTTTCATCCTCTGTCCGGTTTGCTCTTGTTACACACAGCGATCAGCGGTGCAACAGGCTGACTTTGCAGTAGTACCGTCCTGGCTAGTCCACCTTTCAATCCTCTTCCAAGATTTGAGAAGCAAGCAAGCTCGGTCCCTTTTTTTTTTTTTTTTTTTTCATGATCGAGCTAGAGTCTCCACATTCTTCAGCGTCCGCTTCTCCGCGAATTTGCATCTCCGGAGCACCGGAGCACGGGGACGACGGGGATCGAGAACTAGTAGATACGTAGGTAGCCGACCTCAGTATGTGGACGATAGAGGTATACGAAGACAAAGTTAGTCAAGTGGCAGGAATTCGCGAGCTAGTTTTTTCTTGAATTTTTGACTCCAACGCCATTCATGGGGGCGGGCAAGTAGGTTACTGCTGACCATTACAGCTACCATGGTTTCTCAAGTGGGATGTTCCCTGGGGGGGATGCCGCCTGCGACGGCGTATAATAGGGCAAAGAGCGAGTCTGTCAAAGTGCGGTGTGAGAGAGTTTCAACGCAGGACTGTCATCCGCCGAGGATGTGGAAGAGAAACTATCCGTTGTAATAAGGAGTACGGATAGAAAGGGCGCTAGCCCCCAGCCCTGCGGAGCCAAGGGGGGAGATTTCAGATCGTACATCATCGCATGGTTGGTACCTACTATCCGTCTCATCGACCATCGGCATTGAACCTTCACCACAACAACACGGACTGTGCTCTTTCGGCGATGGCCCGCATGGTCGCTGCGCACCCGATGAATGACTTGGAAGGGTTTTTGCTGCATTTCGAGCCGATCTTCATCTCTAGTTCCGGGCTCGCCGATAAGGCCCAATATGTAGATCCTTCTTTTTTTTTTTTCCAGATCTCTGGCGAAGTTGCTGACGTGTTGCTTTCATGACTAAAGGTTATCGAGAGATTGAATCTAGAACCTCTATCGCGAATTCCTGCAGTGGCTAATGAGTACTTTAATGACCGAGAGCTTACGGAGTACAGAAAGTCAGATATATATCTACCCAACGGACATTGCATCCAACACTGAACCGAGGTACACTCCTCTGCTGTCTTCGGCCTTCTTGGATGACGTGTAATCTTTTGCTTGCGGTCTATTACATGGCTGCGTGCCGGACACGAGTTCCGTTGACGCTGGGGTGTGCAGGTTTGTGACATACATCGCCGCCACAAAACACTTGTCCTAGTAACACCATGGTTTAATTTCTTCTTCATCTTCGTAGTTCTTCATCTCAGGGTTTGGACATGTCCTCATCCATTCAAGTCCCCCGGTTCCCTTTCCTCTCGGCCCTGTGATGGACACCGTTCCGTCCATGGTTTCCAAAGCCCGGACAAAGGCGGAGAAGTCACCCTCAAACTGATTCTTAATCTTGTCATGCTGGATAGAATAACATGGGAAAAGCCCGGGTTCGACAATGAGGACACCGCCAAGCGCTCCAGCCTCGCTCAACTGACGAGGTTTCAAGTCCGGAACGTCTTCCGTATAATGTACACGCTGTGATTCGACAACCGGGCATCTCTTCCCTCTATCCTTCCTCCCCTGTGTCCCCTTCCCCCTTCTTGCCCCCTTTGTAATCTTGCTCTTCGTCCCATTTTCCATGTGAGAGGGTGGATTCCCAGAGTGTGTCGTCATTACGATCGGCTCGGGACTCAATGCAAATCTCTGCTTAAAGGGGACCGACCAATACCGGGGCTCTACTGCACCTACTCTGACTGCATTTGGGCAATTCCCTCCAGGGGCCGCAGAAAGGAGCAAAATGCTAGAATGTGGTGATATTCAAGATCCTGTTCGGCATTAACCGAACTTTCGGGGAAGGTCGAAGAGAGAGACTAAGGGAGAGCAGGCTCAGCCGAGAAGGGGCACCCGGGGTAGGGGTAGGGGTAGGGTCCGGATAGGCCAAGCCTGTCAGAGAGGAGGGGGGGCGGGTAGATTTGGATTAATGAGTAAGGTGAGTGCATCTTTTCTTGGTGGGGTTGCGAGGGCAGAGTTGCAATTTTGTTGGATACCCTTTGCCGCTGGGTGGTTTATTGCTATTCCAAGCATGCTTTACAGATACATACCTTTTGCTCTCTAAACCACAATGCTTTGTCAACGGTTCGTAAGATGGCATGGGAGGGGGGGGCATCGTCCCAACTTTACTGGCCCTCTCTCTCTTGGTAGCTCGGCCGCGTTGATGGTACGGATATCCCGAAGACAACAGGCAAGTCCCACTTACATATTGCTAAAGCGGGCGAGAACCAGCTCATCTTTGCCACGGGGTCGTGCGCCGTGGATCGTGTACGGGCGAGAGAGCGATTGATTCGTACAACCTCGTGTTCCAGTGTCGTCGTCTTGGGCAACTTTGTAATGTACATGTACACTACTTTGTAAATTGCTGACACTTGTCATTGGCACTTGTCATTCGTGATTCCACTCTGGCTCGGTGCGCGCGAGTGGGAGGGGCAATTCTTCTTCTTTCTCTCTTCTCATAGTCATTTGCCGATAGGAATCGATGACGCTAATTATTTGTGTTAAATATCGAGGGTCACTAGGAACTAGGATGCGAATGTTCACTTACGTTTCCTCCTACGACACCCGTTAGTACCAGTGTAACCTGCCATACATTGTACCTGCCGGTGTATATCGCAACTTGCAAGGAGGCAAGCATCCAAGGGAACGGAGAGGGTTTTCCCACTTAACTGGATGCGTGAGGGCTAGATAGCTAGTCGATGCTGGGAAAATGGGGATCTTCTAACGACGGGACCAGGAACGGAGGGCGTTTCGGATGTAGTGTAGTGTGAAGCAGTAGTGCCGTTTGCTAGTGCTCGAGTTGCGATGTCGAGATTGTGTGTCCCCCCTTCTTGGCCTGGTTCATCCTAGGTCATCGATGCAAATCAATCTAACAAGCTAAAGTGTGCTACCAACTACCGTGCTACCTTACCACGCGTGCCTAGCTTCGATGCTATGTAAACTTTCTTTAAACTTTCTCTCGATATTAGAGAAGGCATACGGATACGGAAACACAAATGGCCCCCGGGGTAAGTTAGGGGTGTTGCTGTTGTTGGAGGTGAAATACCGATATGTCTTGGCAATTTCTCTTTCGCCCTGGGCTTTGTCCGACACTGCGGCGAGAGAAGAGGATACACCTCAAAGCACGCCTCTTCCCGGGAAAACCCCCCCTACCCACCCACCCCTGCGCATTACAACAGCGGCTTAAGTTTCGAGCGCGTAGGCGATGGGACGGACGGCTTGAACTCTGTTCTGCATTGCCATTTGTCCTCCCTGGTAGGCTGGTAGGGCCCTTTCGTCATGAACTTGCTCAAAAGTAAACCCCCCGAACCATGAAGAAATCCTTACCGTCCGCGCGCCGCCTTGCCATGCCATGCCATGCCCATCTTCACCCCCCCTCTAACGCTAGCGAGCCCCATGCGCTCTCTCTTTTCCTTTCCTTCTCGCCCCGGTGCCCTGGCCCTGTTCCTGCCCTGGTGCCCAGCCTGCTCTGCGTAGATAATCTCCGATGGGGCAATGGGACCCTGACTAGCACCTGGGACATCTCGGCTGGGCTGTGAAGAGGGGGGAGGGTGTGCGAATGATGTTTGATGCGTTCACATGGTGGGCGTTTATTCGTAAGGTATGGGCCTCTGTAGGTATCCGTACACCGGGTCCATATCCCTACTTCACCCCGTTTTGTACGAGGGGGAGGGCATGTTCAATCAATAATGTCAGATGCGAACGGCTTTGTTGTTTAGTTCTGGATGTTATGGCCGTAGCGGACGTCGTCATCATGCAAACTCTGGGTGTGTACTAGAAAGAGAGGAGAAGAGAGAGAGAGACTGTGCCAAGTTGAAATTGGTGGCGCCGGGCATTCCAGCCCTAACGGGTGATGGGGGATAAACAAGGTGAGGATCCGGTTATAGTCCTTCTAGACCCGTCGAATGGGTGTTTTAGTGCTGATTCTAGGCTCACTCTTGTTGCGGGGTGAAGAGGGGGAAGGTCTTTGGTCTAGAAGGTCGAGATGGGTGGTGGAACTCCGGCATACTTTCTGTTTATTTTCTTTTTTTTTTCGTTTGATGTTGGAATTTGGGAAGGATTTGACAGGTTGCCTGGCGCGTTGGAGGGAAGTAACTCTACGACGTCCCAAGTCCGGCGTAGGTTGTATTGAGGTCACTGGCGTCGTGCTTTGGCTTACACGAGGGTTGTCGGGCCGCGAAGGAAACGGGGAGGTGAGGAAACGGCGGAATTCCGTGGGTTCCGAGGATTTGCTGACTGTGAAGAGCCCCCGCGTGGCCGACGGGGCTGGCGAAGTAACAGTGAACACGGAGACGAAAAGGAGGCGGCGTAAGTCAGGCTTTGCGATCGCGAGTGGGCATGGTGGAGAGGCTTTCTTTTTCCCCGATTTCGATCTGACAAAGAGGCTTGATGAGGTTGTCTGATGTCGCAACCCCCTCCGCCCCCGGAACTGATGTAAGCGTCGCGGAATGCTGACGATGACAACGGTTCCTAAGTGACGGAGTCACGTATCCTGGATTTCATCGATGATCCGCCCTCCTCTGTCGCGGGTGGTGCTCAGTCAGCCCGCCCACCTGGACGTTGCGTGACGAGGCCCTGCGGGCTGTGTAGTTGGTCGTGATTCATCGATGATCTCGGCTTCATGTGGCTGATCGTGCTTTTTACGGCGCAGAGGCTAGCTACACGCATCGGAGACTAGTGCTCGATGAAGGTCGAGAGGTGGGAAGGGAGGGTAGGGTGAGTTGACGTAGCGAGATGCTGTCAGGTTTTCTCTTCTTGGGGTGTGGAAGTTGTTGGCTCAGCTGTCAAATACTGGGATGAGCCGTAAGTTGTCCAATCCGGGGACGTCGATCTGGCCCGGCATCATGTCAGACTCTGGTGCCCGAAAGATATTTCTGCATCTTCCTCCTCATCCGAGCCGACCCCTAATGACTCCATGTTGCTGAGGAAGTGCCAGAGAAGGCTTCTTCGGAACATTGTAGAGCGTTGGAGACTTGACAGAAGTCCTCGTGGTCCGTCGAGGTACGTCCACATCGTTATCGGAGGCTTGGGCTCTGAAGAGTGTTGTCGATGGCGCGCCGTACTTTGGTGTTTTTACTTGGCTCGTCGGCCCGTAGATGCCATCTACTAGCCTATAACTCGGCCTAATGTAGATACTAGCGAAGCTGGCTGTCCTCAACGTAGCAGATGGTGCGAACTCCCCGACTCCTCGTCATCGGCCCGCGACCCTAACCCGAGCCATTATTTCCCAAAGTCCGCTGACCATGGTCCGAACTTTCATCCAGCTGAGCCATACCAAAGGCAATGGGTGGCGCTGTTGTCATCAAAAGTCGAAATTCACCGGCCGTCTTGCGTCCGGAGTGGCACAGAATAATATCTTGTTATTGTGTCATCGTCGGAGAGCGGAGGGGACTTCGCATCAAAAGCATAGCCTTCTGCTCCTTTAAGGGCGCTTCGGAGGCCGGTGGCTAAGGGAGGATGGCCGACACCGAGCCCGAACTGGAGAGATCCCCAAACCCGCCCTTCCTTCCACTCAGCCTTGCTTCGAACTGCATGAAGTTGGCGGATCTCAACTGCGTACCCCGTGAGAGCGACGCCGGTGAATCGGTACTCATGGAAGGGCTAGGCTTAGCGTCAAAGGGGCCACTTGCGGGAGGCGGAGGGCATCGAAAATTGAGTTCAAGGTGTTTTCGAGTACATCAGAGGTTGAAGATGGGGTGCCTGCAGGATCATAGATGTGAGTCTCGCGCGATGCTTTAGGGCTACAGGCTGAACCAAGTACCGGAAGCTGGGGGCAATTTAATGCTATAGCTGAGAAGCTTAGTCTCGTTATTGTTTTGACGATAGTTCTCTGCTGAAAGGAGATATCGGGCTTTGACTGTCTCGCGAGACTTCTGGAGAATTACAATAAGGGTGGACGGGGAGTCTTGTCGATCTACACGAATATGTGGGAAGTGTATTTGAAACTTGGTGGCTGTAATTGGCTCTCTCGATACGGCGCTTTGCTGCTTGGCTTACATATCCGTGACCTCCAATGTAAGCTTCTTACCCCCAATGGCTTGGCTATGATATTGTAGACGGGAATAGATTGTTCAATGCTACTGTGGAGAACTTCAGTCTTGGCAAGGTTGCTGCCCCCCATCATTGTCTTTGGTGACATGACCTCTGGCACCGTCAACAACAAGACAGTGGTCAAATACCTTTTCTGTAAAAGACACATCGGGAACGACTCTACTGGATGACTTTGTACTAACTCCTGGCGTGCAGAAAATGAGTGCCTTCGTGCTGAGTTGGGTTGGGTTAAGAAGGAAAACGCTGGCACACGAGAGTACATCCTCAAGGTGGTTGAGATTGTTGCGAACGCAGCCATTCTTACTACTGGTGGTGAGGTCGAAGCCTCTCATAAGCGCATAATCAGGAACTTGCACACTGGTTTCAGCATTGTGTCCCACTCCCAGTAAGCCATACTCATCAGTACATGTAGCCATATGCAACCACGGGTGTTTAGTTGCCCTTTGTTCTTCGTCCTTCTCACAGAGCTCCTTCACACAAGCGATTGAGGAGACATGTGACCAAGTGTCGAAGGATTCTATAAACATCTTGAGGTTCGTTATGATTTTTCAAGCTGCGTTGTGCCCCTCGGTCTCCACGAAAATCAATCAAATCAATTGTATGTTTAACATGGATGTAGCAATTGTCCCAAACACAAGAATCATGCTTGATGCCTCAAGAAGGCTAACGATAGAGTGCGAATATTACAACTATTTGACCACATACCAAATCAGTACAACCCCGTAATGTCCTCCCTATGCTGGATGGATCAGACCCTCGCAATTGCAACTTCAAGAGCGAACTC
Source organism: Colletotrichum orchidophilum (assembly GCF_001831195.1). NCBI lineage: Eukaryota > Fungi > Ascomycota > Sordariomycetes > Glomerellales > Glomerellaceae > Colletotrichum > Colletotrichum orchidophilum. Next base: position 13,353 of record NW_019173112.1, on the reverse strand, counting down.
AGATAGACACAGATGATGGGGTGTTCCCGGCCTTGCTAGTTCCGAGTTGCAAGCCATGTAGATATATCACGGCAATTAGAAACGTGATAGGTACTCGTGCTTGTTTTGAACTTGAAATGAAAAAGGTTGCAGTCGCGTATAAACACCCTCGACTGCAATGAGAACTATAGCGGATACGTACTTCATTGCTTAGTCGTGAAGGCACATTGCACTAGACTCACGAGGGAATGAGAAGTCGAATCGCTATTACTTTCAGCGAACCCCGACATTTAACCCACAGCCTGAACATGGACTAACCGCGAAAGATTTCCATTTTGAGGGGAATTTTCTAGCGCGCGACTAGTCTTGCGCTCCCATTGGCGGTTTTCGCCGAGGTCGACGTCGAGGTGACAGTCTTTCGGTTTTTGATATGACGAGGTGTATTATCTTTCAATCAAAATCCTAGGATCCGGACCAACGGAGTACCTGTCCATAGGCTGGGAGAAATGAACAGCAGCACTACACTGCGCAGGGCACCTGTGGTGAGTTACAGGTATATGTCTGTCGGTAAGGACGTCCAGTTCGACCGCCGAGTCAGTGTAACCAACGGATCCACCGCTCTGGCACATATAAGCCGGCAAACCCGCCCCGGCCTGCTACTTTCACTTCACGCAGAACGAATACAATCCAACTTGATCCTTCGTTACCTTTCCAACCGTACGGTTAACTACCCTGAGATATACGATACCAAAAATATCAACTGACCCAACCGTTCTTGGCTCGGAGCGAATATCACAGTCAACCGTAATCTGGCCGCTCAATCATTACAGGCTCTGCTATCCTTGGAGCAACTGGGATCAGGCTTCAAGCAAACGGATGAAGTCTGTTTTAAAATTGGCAGTGGGCTTTCTTCTCTGTAGTACAGTCGCTATGTCACCCGAGTCTAACAGCGAAGGATCTCTCGATCCCCACAGAGTTGTGAAGAGGTGAGAATATCCGAGGGCATAGTTGCTACGGCATTCTCACACTTTCTGTAGGCTCAACACTGCGCAAATCACATATTTCCCAGCGACCAACTCAACGGGTACCGGAGTTCTCGTGTGTCCCGGTGGCGCATATGCCTACGTTTCCATTTCAAATGAGGGATACACTCCCGCCGAGTTCCTGAACAAAATAGGGATCGATGCTTGGGTCCTCGACTACACCACAGTCTCGAATGCAAGCGCGCCCCTCTACCCAACCCCTCAGAACGAGGCACTGGAGGCCCTGGAGTACATCAGAGGACAGAACCGAACCACCAAGCTTGGTATCTGGGGCTTCTCGGCAGGCGGCCACCTCTCCGCCGTGACGCTCACAAACCCGGCGGCCCGTCTCGACTTTGGCATCCTCGCGTACCCCGTCATCACTCTCGAAGGGAACTACACGCACATAGGCTCGCGCGACAACCTCATTGGTGCTGATGCGAGCGCAGAGTTGCAACACCAGCTGTCGGCACAGAACCTGGTCTCTGCGACTACGCCGCCAACTTTTCTGTTCCACACGCTCAACGATGCCACCGTTCCTGTGCAGAACACGCTCCTCTTTGTCGAGGCCATGGCATCCTACAAGCGGCCCACGCAAGTGCTGATTCTTCCGGACGGACCGCATGCGCTCGGCTTGGCTCTCGATGATCCCAAGCGCAACTGGACAGCCGAGCTGGCGCGGTTTCTGCAATATTCAATCTAGATTCTAGAGGCCGGCTTAGTCTTACACGTCTTTGCTTGTCATTATGTCAGGACCATTGTCACCTGGAATTGACGCAACATTTTCTTCAAGCCAATCAAAGTAATCTGTGTAATTACCATTCACGCAAACAACAACGTATACTACTAATCATCCTTATTTCGAGAGAACACACCCAAAAGACTTAGCCATTTCTTACGAGAAGTGGCCAAAAGTTCTTGCAGTGACGCCATAGAATTAATCACCCGGTTTGATATTGCAATAACAAATTGCAGTCTCCGAATTGACTCCGAACTGTTCATGCAATGGTTTGAAAGTTCATGAGTAAGCAGAATCGCACCACGTATTGAACAAGGAACGTCCCTTGAACTCTAACAGCCAAATGACACGGTTTCTCGAATGGCCCAACGCGTCTGCAATGACATGCAGGCGTACCCTGGAAATTTCATAATAGGGGTCGGCAACTGAGACGAAAAAATTTCCGGGCAATGACTCTCGGCGATGGTGATGGCATTTCACGGCATTCCGTTCGATGCGCTGGAAATATTTCCAGTCTCATTCCTCTAGGCGTTGATCTTTTCCTTCCCACACTCGTTACCACGACCTTTGTCAATAAGTTGCGATATAATAGACAGCATTGTTATAGAACGCCTTTGATTTTACTCGATTAAGGCTTGGATTCCAGTCTCTGAGGTCATGATGGCCCACTCACGTAAGTTGGCTATGCGGCTGCGCAATCCTCACTCGCCACCGGCAACGTCGGAACCTAGCTGATCCTGATTCCAGACTTTCCCGCCACGGCCAACGAGAAGGTACCGGCACTCTTTGGATGTCCATGTGTATGGAGCCATGTACCACTCTATGGCGATGCTCAGGAAAAGCGCCGCTACCACCACGCGCTGGCCAAGCCCAATGCGCCCGGCATTGTGAGACGTCTCCCATCTGAGATCATCCTTTGCATCGTCGACGCGCTCTTTGACTTGTACGCCAAGGAGGTTTCTATGGGCTATGAGAAGTATTGGGAATCATCGTGTCTGCCCTACGAGAACGACAAGATGTGCCCCTTCTGCATGCTGCCTCGCTTCGATGTTTGGAGAGACGTCGCGAACCTGGCGGCCTCGTGTCGTGCACTCTACGAACTCATCACGCCCGTGCTCTATCGGAGGGACGCAGAGCAGAACCATTCTTCAGCACTGCTGATCTCGGCAAAAAGGGGTAACCTCCGGGCTCTGAAACTTGCATTGGAAAATGGCGCGAATGCAGATGCAGACGATTACACGATGCCGCTCCAGTGGACGAACGAGTGCTTCCGGCATTGCGAGCATTGTGAGTACCAAGTTTGGTGGAGGGAGCCACGGAAACTCGATATGGGCCCCCTGCACTGGGCGGCGTTGTGTGGACGCGAAGATGTCCTTCAAATTCTGTTGCATCACAAAGCTGGTGTGAGTCTCAATAAGAGAGTAGTAGTCCAGCCGGGCTTGGACGCAGGGAACTTTGGCTCGCTGCGGTATGTGGAGGACTATTGCGACGAATATAACGCCAGTTTTCCCTGCCTGTCGTTGCAAACGACGATAGGATACAACCCTGTAAGCTCTCACGGGGCCAACGCCTTATACTTCCTGCTGGGGACAGGCAGAATGCGAGCGCACGGCAAGACAGTGGATATGGCCAAGCTTCTCGTCAAGGCAGGCTCCTCATTGTTGACACATGAAGCTGCGAGGCTGCATGCTCTCCATCAAGCAGCTGCGTACGATAATATTGAGCTGGTGCAGTTTCTACTTTACAAGACAAATGTCGATCCCAATATTATGGATGCTGCCGGCAACACGCCATTACACCATCACGTCGACTCTAGGTTCAGGGTCGAGGGAGGGGCGAAGGACACAAACACATTGTCATTTCTGCTGAAGTTCGGTGCGGATCCCAATACGCGAAACGTTGACGGTCTTTCACCGTTGGACATATGCTTAGTTACGACATTACTAGGCGCTGACAGGATGAAAATGTCGGTGCTACTGGCGCGAAATGGGGCGAAATTGCGGGACCGAGACTTGGGCCTTCACAGGTCAAGGCTGACTGATGACCAACGAGAAGAACTGAACACTGCTTTTGCACAAGCTAGAGACTCCGGTAAGACCGAGTGGGCTGGGAGCATTTGATGACGTGCGACTATAGACATTTTTTTTTAAAAAAGTTTTGTTTGAAACACTCGCAAAGCATATCAGGCGTCGGTTTGATTTTCCAACAATTAGATCTTTGTAATTTAGATCCAGTTCGAAATTTTGTGTTGTGTATTGACCGCGTTGATTGGATAACGGTAGGTTGCTTCCCGGGCCCCAGCAATGACTTATTCAGAACCCTGTAGACCGCGAAAATACTAGGCATCGTCGACGAGTTAAAGGGAGAGCCATTGAGCCACTAGAGTTCCGGTGGGAGAAACGTAGGCCGGAAGACGGAGAGGAGTGAAGCCATGCACTTCCGTATTGGTTTGCCCCAACAACCGGCGTCTGAGAATCCGGCCGGGCACTCGGACGCAACCCAGACACCTCAACCAAACTTGAACTACCGAGATGGCCTTAAAAGAGATCTTATATAATGTTAATTACATGCAGCACGATAAGAGTAAATCATCGCAAAGTGTGTGCTCAGTTTCTTCCTTGGCTTTTCGGCTTGGTAGAACTAGCAAAAATCTCAGTGCGGTCCATGAGCTTGAGTGCAACAATTACATTAGGGTGGGCAAAGACACTCCAGCTTTCATTCTTACTTTAAGATTGCTTGCGCAGGAATAAGCTTCCTGTTCAAGAGAAGAAAGCAGAGCGCAAAAGAATAGGCACAATCTGACCAGCTTTGGGTCACATTGGGCCATTGGTAGGTGCCGAGTGACACCACTTTCAAATACCTTCCGACGTCAATATCGACGCATCCCCAAGCATACTAGAGGATATTCGACAGGGTATAAGGCAATCGGTGGCCGAGAGGATCTCTGGAACGTTGTTGCTACGATCTCTACCAGCATCCCAAACACCGGCTCTGTTGCTGGCGCCGAGGTAGCTCAGATATATCTCTCATTCCTTGAAGTAGCCGAGGAATCGATTACGCAGCTGCGTGGTTTTCAGAAGGTCTTGATCCGTCCCAAGAAGTAGGCTGATGTAACTTTCCCACTGTGGCGGATAGACCTGAGCGTTGGGACTTTATTGGGCAAGAGTGGAAATTTGAGACCGGAGAGTACACGTCTTCCGTTGGCTCTAGTAGCAGGGGCTTCAAGGACCAGGCTACTTTGAGAATTGAATAAGGAGGCAGATCGTGTTCTTGTATATTTGTCTCCATGCACGAACAAATATGTAGGCATCCGATTTTCATATATGTTTTCTTGGCTATAAAGGCAATGGCTGAAACTCATAGTTTGTTAATTTCACACTGATTCTCCATCCAAACTGTTTATGAGGATCTTGGAATACATTCGATTCCTTTAGCGCTCAGGGATAGGGGCGGCAAAGTTTAAGAACACGCTACTTGGTAGTTTTGAATGTATAAATACATGATTGTGAGCCCTCAAGATGATAAAGCGTATCTCATTTTGTGACTAGGAACATGTTCTTTCTCCCTTGTCTCTTGCCTTTCTATCTACCCAAGACTGGCAATGGTTTCGGTCAAACTTATTCATGCCATGGGTGGTCCAAGCATGCAGCAATTCGTAGAGGCCATTCTATTTCCCTGATGTCGATCTCATACTCAGATAACTATACTACATATCTTCTTCAGAGACGGAGTATCGAATTTTATTGCAAATTTCTACACCTTTGACATTGGTAACCCAAACTTAATTTATCAACTGCCTGTCTCGCTTTCATACCATCTTCCGAGGGCATCAAGGTCAAGTCGCTCGTCAAGCTCGAAATGATTTCTCAGCATATTTAACTCAAGTAATGTGCCCGAGTGCCTTGCCATGAACTTCAAATTGTTTGCTGGGTACTTTAGAATACCCTATTATCTTTCGCATCCTAAATTACTCAGCCAATCATAAGCTGGTTTTCATCTGATTGGATCTCGCACTACCGCGGTCAAAGTAATATCCTTACATATGTCATCTTCGCAGGTCACCTCGACGAAGCGCGCGGCTTGTAAAGGGCTAGGGTTACAATTGATGGAGCTTATGGGGATATCTCAAGTTGATCATAACGACTGGGAAAAGGGGGAGGGGTGTATTATTTTCGAATTGCTTTTCAGTCCGTGGGGGCTATCAACCCCCCTGAGCATCCAACCTGAAGCCCCATCACCGTGGCGTCACGATCACATCAATTGAATCAGTCTACGTTGATCACAAATCAGCTGTCAGCAGCCATAACGCCTGTGCCTCTACAAAAACGCCCGAATACAGGCGGCACGGGTCTCGTAATTAATTGCCCCCAAATCTGGTTACTGAAGCGCTTTGCGAGGCAGCACATGTTTGTGGCTGACTGATAAGCCGGGCGATGGATAGAGTTCTCACATAAGATCTCCCTCCATCAACTGCGCAATCTTGGTTCGCTACTGTGAGGTACATGGTAGGCTATGCACCCCATAAAGACACTATCTCCAGTGTTTCATGACGCCTCGGCTCCTTTCACGGGTGCTTCCATTTGCCATGCCGGGTAATGATTCCATTCTTACCATGAAACGCCAATTCTTACCTATGTCAGCACAGTCATGGGCGAAAAAGCCATCACAGTCCACTGCCGTCTTGGCTTGCAGAAGATGTGACGAGAGATCGGGAGGGGTAAGTAACGGAACCTCCCCTAGCCCCGGCCATCGTGCTGACAAGCTGACCGATGTGGAAACAAGAGTCGACGAAACTACATCGGAACCTAGTCACCCGCCGCGGCCATCACAGCCCTAAACCACACCAATGCCGGCCTTTGATCCCCGGTGTCAACGGCAGCGTAAGAATCTCCAACGCCCACATGTAGTATCTAGTTACCTTGGCTTAAGGATGTGAGGTACTTGAATAAATCCCGAGCTGCCAAGTCCGAGGCATCCAATTAGCCACGATGGCTTGTAAGCAGAGATTTCCACTAAGCGGGCAGCTTCAGCCAAAAAATTTGTTGATATTGATGAAAAAAGAGGTGAAATGGTTTGTGGGGCCGTTCTTTGGAACATGCGAGTCCACGTCGGTGCTCAATCACAGTGGAAGATCTAATATTGATGACATCCTCATGGCTCACTCTGTGCAGAAATTCGGCTCTGAAAGACTAATGACAATGACGAGCTCGGATGAATACTTCGGATGAATAAGCCCATTTCCAACATTTAACGACTCCAGAGAATGCACCATTAGCAAGCCCCTGCAGCATCCAAGATTTCGCTCACAGCTAAAACGAGTGAGCCTGGACTTTGCAGTTCCGGCAGGCAAATGATCAGCATACATTTCTACCTCAGAAAGACCGCTAACCTGCTCTCTACCTCTCACACCCCTCGTACCCCTTCCCCATGGTTCGCCCCCAGTCGCCATTGTGATAATTACTGCGTGTAAGCTAGACCCCTCCACGCCACGCGGCAAGCACTCTACGTCGACGCCGAGGGGCGAGCTTCCCAGCTGTAAACACACACACCTGTGCCGTGAAGGAGTGTATTTGGCTCACCCCTCCTCTGAATACATCTTTCATTGATGCTATGTGGGAGGTATTACACAACTTTTATTTCAGCTGGGTACGGGAAGTAGACGGGATGGCATAGAGGGAAGGTGTGCAGGTCTCACACCAACTCTAGTTGCCCCATGCAGCGCGCAAGACTTCTCCTCTTGTCGGTGTGATCGTCGTCTGCTTTAGCGTGAGAGCAGCCCACCTCCATGCTGAGAAGCCACCGGTGATCGACTTGCTAGAGTCTTGTGAAACTTGGCAGGCCTTAAGGTGTCAGTAGGCCCAGTGCCAGGATTCGAGGCAATGCTCAAGCCCACCCAGCCATGGCCTAGGCTTTTTCGATAACAGAAGCAAAAGGTGACGACAGCCACGCAAGGCTTTTTGTCAAATAAAGAGCGTTTGTAGACCACCGAAAAGCTGTAAGGCTGTTACTATCTTGTTGGCCTGACTACTCTGTGCGTAAGCACCAAGTGCCGCCTGCGGCTTCGGTGGTTGAGTTCGGCTGATTGTTTCTGATTAATGACAGAGCCGGGCAGGCATGTTTCCCAAAGTCCCATCGACAAGCGTTGCTGACACTCTTCCAAGGCACATTCAGATTGTTACCTGATTGAGTAGCAGTCTCGAGTCATGAGAGACCGAAGCCTCGAGCTCCGGGTGTGGCATGGCGTATTTCTGACATGCTGACACCAGCGCCATTGGAAATGCCTATCTGGGATGCCTTGAATATGGCTTAAAAGAATTAGCACCATATAAGCCTTAACCCAGGCATAGAACTAGCCCTGTCACTGTAGCTACGTATACGTAGCCTGGCCTGTTTGCTGCCCTGTGGCTGGGTTCAGGCCTGGGGGCTCGAAGCAGGTAACCTGCGTCCCCGCTGTGACATAAGGGGATCCCAACTCCCTCGTAGTCAGCGGCATTTTGATTATTTGCCCACACACCTTGCCCCTTGCCGATTTCAGCATGCTTATGCATGTCTTTGGCGGCCGCCCGAGTCAGAAGCCTTGAACGTTGGTTTGAGCGGCTTTGGGTCCTCCCGTTTCGTACTGTCCGAATAAGCAAGTTGCCTTGGTCATGGATATGCTTACGTTCTCATGATATTTACCGTTGATATGAACTTGCAGCATCCTGTTCTCTGTAGCCCGACGATTTACGGAGAGACAACTAGATGCTCACATGCAAGTTGTGGGCTACGATACAATCTTGGTGGTTGTAGTGAAAGCCATGTCCATGTTGATTATCAGGACTTGCTCCGGGGAACCATTATCACACCCTTCAATACGCTCAAATTGATAACTCGTCTTCTGAATATGAGCTAAGCTACGGCTTCTCGAATCATGAATTAGGCTGGAGAGGGAATTAGCGGAGGTATTAATGCGCTAGTTGCGATATGCACCACGCGTTCGGGAGAAACTGCTTAAACAAGAACTCCTCGCAGCAGTGCTCACCAAGGCGTGTCGATTGATCGCCATCCGATTGACATCGGGTAGCATGCGGATCCAGTAGCCAGTGTCAGCCCTAATCTTCTCTGGGACGGCGACGCATGCCGCGGACCGCATGGGTCTCTGGCCTTGTGAACACGCAGAACGGCCTTGGCAGCTCCCACTCCCAGTAGTGTCTCGGGAAGATGTCACCATCAACAAAATCTTCTGCAGGTTGGCAGGTTAGAGCGGCCTGTGCCATCCTCGCTTCTGCTCCATGGAACTCCAGCTGTGTTCTTCACACCACTCGAATCCCTTGTCAGGCCTAGTGCTGACATGCGTAATGCTTACGCTGCCGGGCACAGTTTGCGTCTGTCCCCTCTCCTCAGCCCTTGAGCGAATCATGGCGGCTTACGATTCGCAGTATGCACTACATTGAGATGGCCAAGAGGAAATCAGCGGAGGAATATGATCAATTGTGCTGTTGGCAACGTAAAGGGTTCCATCGTCGTGGGACGGCATCTTCGGCCTTTAGACGTCCGCGTGGTCCTATCGCCGGCTTCCTTCGTCGACCCGACAGCAAGAGCCCAGACAAGTTTACCCAACTAAACCAGGCTGGGATGCTTTAAGGATCGAGCTTAGCGGGGTAAACAGTACAATCGTGGGTTCTCTCTTTCAGAACTCCATGGTTCTTCGGCAAAAACCCGCTATGATCATCCGCACCAGATCGAAGCCCAGGATCTGTTGAAAATTCTTGGCTTGGCCAGTGAGATGTTGCCAGGTCTCATAGTCACACGCCCATGATCGTCGACAGAGATTCTGACGGAACTGTCCTCCACGGCAGCTTGTGCTTCCCCATCAACCCGACAGCCCACTCTAAGGCCAGTGCAGTCGTCTTACTCTACATATGGGTAAACCAAATCACAGCCTTAGACGTAAATGAACCAATGACATGACGATCTGGGGACAATGATGGTTTGGTTCCCAGCAGAATGCAACATCGAAGCGTTGTCCGCACGAGAACGGATGACAGCGGGCGCCGACTTCAGATAGAAACAGCTAATGCAGCAAGCCTGATTTGGACACAAGTTGCTTCCGAATCCCTGTCCTGGCCAGAAGAAACCTCTCGAATGATGGTACATACAGGCGGGTATATATGAGGAGAGGTTGGTCCGGGTGGTGGTGCAGAGAATCAGGTGCTCTGAGTGGGCTGACGGTCGTGACCTGGGTGCGGCATCGGCGATTCTTGATCTGGGTGAGGGCCGACCTGTATTGCGGTCCCAGATTTCGGGATTCGGTGCTGGATACCTCTCAACCACCCGGCATGCCTTTCGGAACCGATGGAAATAGATTCGGTTGCTGAAGGCGCTCCCGATTTCTCTTTGCGAGCTCCATTTGTCGCTTCTTTTCAAGTCGCATCCCAAAGAAGTTCCTGCGGCGTATTAGTTGAAGGCAATTTTTGAACATACGACATGCCAAGACACTCCCTACTTGTGTAAAGCGAACACGCGAGGCTCGTCTTCCGGGGCCGGAGTTGGCGTGTTGGCACCACCCTTGAAGCTTGTTAGCCGATATCCTAGGAGACCAGTCGTGTTTTGGGCCAAGCAAGAACCAGGCGGGATGTTGAAGAGCTTGCCTTAGCTTCGTCTTCTTTTTTGTCGCCATCCGTTTTTTCCTCGTCCTTCCCCTTCCCCTTGTCCTTGTCTTTATCTTTTTCCTTGTCCTTCTCTTCCTCTTCCTTTTTCTTCTTTTTCTGTTTCTCCTCGTATTCCTTCTTCACACGCTCAACTTCATCATCGAGAGCCTTTTTCTTCTTCGCTTCGATGGCCTCTTTGTCGATGATGGGGGAACAGAAGTTCTTGTCCTTCAAATGGCTGGGGCAGACGTAGAAGAAGTCCTGGAGCTTGAGTTAGTCACGGTTGGCCAGGAAGGACCCATGTTCCTTACCTTGTTCTCAGGAGCGACAAGGACACTGCTTGTAGCACGATAGCAGACATCGCAGCCCTTGGCTGCAGTTTCCGCGACCTTGCGGTGGGTGTAGATGTTGGAGAATGACATGATGTCGCCGGGGATGGCAGGGTATTCTCGGCGAAGGGAAATGCGGTTATTCGTATGTTCGTGTAGTCAAAGCCGATCCCAAGAGTGGGACTGGCGTTGGCGAGACTTGAGGTCGAGGGAGGAGAGTCTGTATAGTTACCCGAAGTCCGAGGAAAGGACGGCGTTGTGGGATATCCAGCGGTGCATTACCTAATGCGCTGTCGGAATGGGCTGGTGGAAACCGCGGGGTCAAGATGCGCCAAATCAGTGCTATTGCATTTGGGCGCATCCTCCACCGTGACGTCGCAGCTTTCAGGGGCCGCCAGGGGCACACTCCAATCCTCAAGGATGGTCCAAGCTCCCTTAGCTCGCGATAAGGCGACAGATAAGACAAGACTGATGTTGCAGCTGTTTTCTTTTTTTTTTTTTCCCCCTCGACTCCGACCTGAGCTCCGAGGATTAAAATTTTGCGGGTACAGATGACTCAAGAACCTTGCAAGCCTCTGATTCCCCTCCTGTCTCAACACGATAACCTTCTGCAATCTGCTTTGAACATTCAATTGAGTCATTCTTTTTTGACTATTTCTTCTCAATTGGTCCCGATTGCCTTGCTACAATCGATATCAACTTATTGGAATCCTTTGAAAAACCAATTGCTTCATAGAACCGTCACGATGGCCTCTAGCTCAAAGCCGGCAGAGAACAAACTATGGGGAGGTCGCTTTACTGGTACGTTCATTCACTTGCGCCGTCGCTTCCGTTTTTATGCGACGTTTCTCACATATTGACGTACTGTATACAGGCGGCCTCGACCCCCTCATGGAGCAATATAACGAGAGCATTCACTTCGACAAGCTCCTCCACAAGCAGGATATCTTCGGCAGCATTGCCTTCGCTCGCGCAAACTACACCAACAACATTCTGACTCAACACGAGTTCGAGGAGATTGAGAGGGGTCTTTTGGAGGTTGAGAAGGAGTGGGAAAACGGAACATTCAAAATTGTTCAAGGCGATGAGGGTATGGATGGCTCTGGACACTGATGCTCGAGACCTCCGAACCAAGATACTGACTGGTGCAAAGACATTCATACTGCCAACGAGCGTCGGCTCGGCGAGATCATTGGCAAGGATATTGCAGGAAAGCTCCATACCGGTCGAAGCCGAAACGAGCAAGTTGTATGCGACATGCGAATGTGGCTCCGTGACGAGCTGCGCAAGCTCGAGGGCCACCTCATCAGCTTCCTAAAGGTCACTGCCGCCCGCGCCGAGAAGGAGATCGACTACATCATGCCAGGATATACTCACTTGCAGCGTGCTCAGCCCGTTCGCTGGAGCCACTGGATGCTCTCATACGCCGTGGCTTTCGCCAACGACCTGGAGCGTCTTCGTGAGGTCATCAAGCGTGTCAACCGAAACCCACTTGGCTGTGGTGCCCTGGCCGGAAACCCCTTCAACATCGACCGTGAGGCCATGTCCAAGGAGCTTGGCTTCGAGGGCCTGCTCTGGAACTCCATGGCCGGTGTCGCCGACCGTGACTTCGTCACCGAGACTCTGCAGTGGGGTTCTATTCTTATGCAGCACATCTCTCGCTGGGCTGAGGATTTGATTATTTACTCCACTGGCGAATTCGGCTTCGTTCGCCTTGCTGATGCTTACTCCACTGGTAGCTCATTGATGCCCCAGAAGAAGAACCCCGACAGCTTGGAGCTTCTTCGCGGCAAGGCTGGCCGTGCCTTTGGTCAGATGGCCGGCTTCATGATGACGCAGAAGGGACTCCCTAGCACCTACAACAAGGATCTCCAGGAGAGCTGGGAGCCTATGCTCGACCACGTCAAGACTGTCAGCGACAGCATCCAGATCGCCGAGGGCGTCCTTGCAACCCTTGATACGCAGCCCGAGAAGATGCAGGCCGCTCTCGACCCCTTCATGCTCGCCACTGACGTTGCCGACTACCTTGTCCGTAAGGGTGTGCCGTTCCGCGAGACCCACCACATCTCTGGACGTTGCGTCGCCCTTTCCGAGAAGACTGGCATCCCGATGAATGAGCTCAGCTATGAGCAATTGAAGACCGTTGACGAGCGATTCGAGGAAGATATTGCTGAGACTTTCAACTACGAGAAGAGTGTCGAGATGAGGGCAGCCAAGGGCGGTACCAGCAAGTCTAGCGTTTTGGAGCAGATTGCTGTTCTCAGGGCTTCTTTGGAGTAGATTTTACCCCAAAATGTACTGGAGTACTAAGGGTTTCGTAAGAAAAGCAATGATTTAGGGCGTCCTGGGCAACCATCGGTTATGGTAAATGGAAGCGAGTTCTGAGGAGACCTTGGGTCGGAAGTGTAGGATTGGCAAGCAAAAATTAAACAACAGGCATTGAAAAATAGAGATGATGGTGGAACATTGGGAAGGCCGAACTTGTGTTGATATACTAGACTAGGTCACAGGGCTCGAGGCAATTTCTGGGTTCATTGGGTGTTGATCATTGTCACCGAGTTGTCTTTTCTGGAGTCTGAAGTTTGACCGGACTCGAACGAATCAGTGGTCCATCGCTAAAAAAAAAAAAAAAAAAAAAAAAAAAAAAGGGTGCG
>NW_019173111.1:0-100403 GCF_001831195.1 Colletotrichum orchidophilum | reverse complement strand
CCCCCCAATCCAGCCAGACTGGACTCCCTGTAAACGGTAAGCTTCACGAACAACAAGCTTTATTTTTGCTTTTTCTTTTTTGTGTCCCCTGACTTCAGTCAGCATTGCTTGTCCCATAATCCATCAGAGAGTCGTCTCAAGAACCTCATACAGAGAGAGTGGAGGAACCTCTCCAGATCCCGGCCTTTTCCCAACCGTCCAGTCCCCAGTGCAATGCAAAGCGCGCGCGAAAGAAACCGATTATGCTGTCGCAGGACCGATAAAGTGCATGACGGGCATCTTACCCATTCCGAAAACAAGCCGAACAAGCAACATCCATCCATCCATCTATTCACAAGAAAACTCGCTGTACATAGTAAACTCCTCCCCCCACCAGCCAAACATCCCACTCCCCTGGAACCAATGCCACTCGGGCTCACCCTTGTGACAATCATCACGGAGGCTTCTCTGCACACGTCAAGTCCAGGGCTTACTTACTTCTATGCTTTTCAGTTTGGAATCCCACTCCGGATATCTGCCGAATTTCAAAAAGTTGCTCCCACTATGCAAAACCAGCACGGCGTCCTCCCTCAAACATCATCTTTATTACCATGTACCCACAACAGGCTGCTCAAGGAAGAATGAAGGAGGGTCTACAGGAAGCCGATCCTGTCCAAAAACGGCCAATACAGTCGAACCGCCAGACCCTGTCTTTGCCTGCCGGCCGCCGACCGCAGCGGCACAAGAAACCGACGCAGAAATCCCCACCACAAAGGCCCCGAATAGTCAATTGCCTGCTCTCTCTCTCCTGTCCCCTTCTTGTCCTAATATCCAATATCTATTCGACATATTCATTCCACCAACAGACCCAAAATACGACACCACGAAAAAGAAGCCTCTCCCATCCATCAAATCCATCCCTTCCACGCACCCCCCATCGAACCCCAGTCACACGAACCACGAACTCCCCCCTCTTCCCTTCCCAGCCCACCCACCCACACCCTCGAACGAGGCCGTTTCATCTACGCGTCTATCGGCACTGAACTTCGGAAGCCTCGTCACTTCTTAAAAAGATCCCACAGACTCTCGTACGGATATACTACGCACTACGCATGTTCTCCCCTTCCCCACCAGGTCATACCCAGGTAAAAATCCCATCCGGGCGGCCGCTGTGCTGTGCTGTACCGTACTGTACAGTGCTCTCTCTCTCTCTCTCTCTGTCTCCTATGCTACTACTCCTACTCCTGCCCTCGAACCATGACCCCTACAACACCATCAACGTCTCCATCTCAAGGATCTCCCACCCCCAAATCCATCCCCCCCTACCCTCCCCTGCCAACCGCCTGATGCTTAACGCGACTTTATCCTAAACTGACCACATAACCCAAAATTTGGCAAATAAGAACTCGTACCTTTATTTTTATTGATTTTCTTTTGCTTGTGCGTCAAAAAGAAAAGTCTGATCTACCGACTGTGCAAAGCTTGCAACTAAGGCCCCATCAACCAATAATCCGCTGTCAGTTCGCCTCAGAAAAAGATCCCGGACGGACGGAGCCTCAGACTCAAAAAAGTCCACCACCTTGTCTGCGCAGACCTTATCGTAGCAAGCAAGATCTGTCTTTCCCGCAGAACCACCAGTTCGAAACCGGTCTGCAACGTGACGTGGGGAAACATTTCACTTCAGAGCATGCTAGCCATTGTGGGACAGACTGATGTTGGTAAAAAAGTATTGCCAGTGTATTGCGCCCGGTGCTGTACCGATAACGCGGATGAGGCAATCTCGTAATACTATGTACGGTGTAAAAGAAAAGTAACGACTGTTCAATGCAGGATCTCTGTAGTGATGCCTGGCCAACCCCATTTTTACCGTGATGCACCCAAATCCCCTTGGCCCGATATCGTAATCTCGCGTTCCCAAGTGTTTGGACCGCCCTAAGTGGCTGGTCCGATAGTGATTCCTAAACGCCGTGGCGATGCTGAAGAAAGGACAAAAACAAACAAAACTTCCCAGGCTAACGTTGCAATGCAACCCATTGTCATCGATAGACCATTTCCTCCTCTACCCTGTCGCGCAACTCCTCTTGTTTTTGACTATGCGCGCTCTAGATGCAGAACTTGCGGTCCAGAGCTTGGAGCGCCTTAACGTCGTGGCTCATGTTGGCCGAACGATCAATTGGCGGCGGGAGACCACCGAGGGCGCCACCTGTCCGCGGAGAGCTGGTGGCACTGTTTACACCGCCGTTGGCACTGCTGGGCTCGGAACTCGAAGGGGTAGGATGCAGCAGAAGAGCAGACAGGCTGGCCTTGTTGGGAAGAGGCGCCACACCGTTGGCATCGGAATGCGCACTTCTGGGAGGCGAGACAGACAACGTCCTGTTGGGAGGAGTGTGTGTGATCGGGTGACTGGCGGAAGGAGCGCTGGAGACGGCGTTGATCCCCGGCAGAGTATTAGGGTTGCGGGGACCGAGTCTGGGGTCGATCATTACCGCCTGCGCGGCTTGAGCCTGCAGGTGGGAGATGCGAGGGGACTCGGAGGCACGCGACTGTTGAATAGAGGCCAAGCGAGGCGACTGGTGCTGCGGTTGTTGGATCTGCGCCAGGCGAGGCGACGGGTGTTGAGGAGCGTAGGGCGCCAGAGGCTTCTGGACGGTCGGCGGCGGGAGAGGTGCCCGGTCGTAAGGAGACAGATGGTGGAGCGGAGGCGCATGCACGTAGTGCGGTTGTTGAGCCGGCGAGTGTGATACTTGAGGAGGCGGCAGCTGATGTTGCGGCGGCTGTTGAGGCGGATACGGAGATGTGGTGTAGTGGCTATAAGGAGGTGTTGCCACCGGCGAGGGAGGCCACGAGTAGCCCGTTTGCTGTGCATACTGCGGAGGGTAGGCTTGAGGCATTGGCTGTTGAGGGTGCTGCTGTGCCATGTAGGGAGTCTGTTGCAGCATCGGCCCTCTTGTGAGAGCGGGAGTAGGATTACTGTCGTGGAGGCTGGACTCGGGGTACATTCCCTTCATGGGGGTAATGTGTCTGAGCTGAGCGTCGGTGCTGGGTTGCTGGAGCTCTGGTGATCCAGGGTGTGGTCTGGAGTAGTAAGATATGAGGTGGAGGTGCTGGCCGGTGGAGGTGGTGATGCTGAAAGACTGCTTCATCAAACCGTCCGCCTTGTATCGGTAGCCCTCAGGCTCGCCGTCTTCCTGGTCCTCGTCGCTACCGCGGCCAGAGTCGGGCGTCTTGCCAGCACCCCGTCTACCGCCGCCGAAGCCGCTGCCACGCTTGCCCTCCATTTCGCGGTAGGTAAGGAAGCTACCAGAGACTCGGCTGGCGCTCCATGACTTTCCGTCGGTCCACCTCCGCATGCCCGCTTCCCGCTCGTCCCATACAAATACTGAGCCGGATCGAATAGATTGGCGTTCCTTCTCTGATAATCTGCGTTGAACGCGAGGCAGGAGACCGAGTCTGCAGGCCTCAAAGAGCTTGATGGCGTCCGCGGGTGTCCGCACAAAGCCGTGATATGTCTCCATGTTGATGATGGATGAAGTGTGATAAAGTTGATTGGTGTGAATGAGAGAAGAGAAACAAGAGATGGTAACGAACGATCGCCGGAGTGAAAAGATAGGATGGGTAGAACCTTTATATCAAGATGAGAAAGCTGGTCCGAAAGTAACTCTCCAGCAGTCCTCCACTGCAGCCCCACTGAGTTCGTTTGGGGTAGGGATGGGTTGAGTAGGAATCGGCACAAGTTACCCTCGACGAGAAAGGATCCTTGGCTCGGTGCGCCTTATGACGGTGACGGGTAATCCGCGGTCGCAGGAGAAAAAGAGTTTTGGGTTAAGCCGATAGCTATGGTTAAACCCCCAATATGACCAGTCTGTCACGCCAAGTGATTGTCCAGAGGGCAAGTCAGAGTGAGACGTCTCGTAGGAAAAAGGCCGAGGGTCCAAACTTTTTCACTGTGGGCGCGGTTGTATTTTGGTATGGGGACGCGTGGGTTGTGAGCGGCGAGTGCTGATACCACTGACAAACGCTTCGAGAAAGAGAAACGGATTGCGTAGGCTAGATGACGCAGGGCGAACTGGGTTAGCTCCTCAGGTTCTCGGTAGGTAAGGGCGACGACGAGCTCCTCGACGATAGGATGAAGGTGTTTCGCAGGCGGTGACGGGTGATGACAGAAGCTTATTCACAACTCGACAAAGAGATGGGTTGAGGCGCATTGAGTCGCACGTCAAGCTTCGAAAGGGTGGAGATGGTGAAGGTGAACGGGATGTTGGAGTTGGTGAGAGCTGCTTGTGGCAGGCTTGCGAGACGTGCCAGGTATGGAGTCCAGAGGCATCTGACTGGGCTGGAGCAGCACCTGTACCATATATATCCTGATACAACACGCGCAAGCCCACACTAGCAGTCGCACCCCCCGGCAAAGGCCAAGCTTTTGGCGACAGGGAAGTCATGGTAAGGGAGGGGGGACTAGGGCAAGCCAAGGGGCAGGGGTACGAATGCAAAAGGGGGCGTGTAGGAGACGAGGGGGTGTGAAGAACGGAGAAGACGACGACGACGACGAGGGGGCGTGGGGGAGGGGAGTGTTAACAAGACTGAGCAAGACTGGGCATGGGTGATAAAGTGACTTTGGGACTTGGGAAGACTACTCCGTACGCTTCGAACCAAAAGTGGAGGCGACCCGGGTGACCCAAAATTCCTTCTGGAATCGCCCTGCGCGCACACACGCTCTCTCTTTTTCTCTGCGCCGTCACAGCCGATCCACTGAAGAAGATGACGGAGACGGGGGGGTGGTACTGCTTTTTTCGACTAAAATTGCCTCTTGGACCATCCCTGAGCGGGCTCAGTAGAGAGGCCGAGATGACCGATGGCCGAGTCGCACTTGGGGGCCGGCTGTGGGAAAAGAGGCGATGTGCATGAAAGATGCGAGGCATGTATACACTCGATGGAGAGAATTGCGTGCAGATTTGGGAAGGCCATGATCAAGCAGCTCGGAGACATGGGCAGAGGAAAAGCATGAAAACGGTGAAGAGTGTTCGACTGGCCAACAACCTGAGGTGACGGATGAGCACCAGGAAGCTTCATCGGACAAGTGTGTGATCACCTCTTGACAGGTGCTCCTTTGGACGTCGTGTCCTCGACGGTTGCACTACAACTTCTGATAGCGCCCAAGCACCAGAGCATTATGTCGTCCATCAGCCAGCCCCTGCAATACCGCGGCCCCCAAACGTCCCCCATCAGGATAAATAGTAGTAGACGTGAGGGTGACACGAGACATTCGAGGAGAGCAGAGAGTGATGCAGATGCAGCAGGCGCCCATTCCAACCAGGGAGACAATGCTCCTGATCGACAACGAAGCTTGACTACTACAAAAACATGGAGAGGGGCCGAGATGGAGACAAACGGGGCGTATACGACGGGGTAGAAGGATGGGTAGTGAGTAGGTATCGAAACAGTGAAGTGCGTACGTACCTCTCTCTCTGGTGTGTTTTGTGACGGGGATGCCAAGGTTGCCAAGGTTGCCTGCTGGTACGGATAGTGAGAGACTCTTTTGATGGATGAATTGATGGTGTCGGTGTCAGCAACGCAAATATGGGCGGCGGGTGGATGCGCTATAGAGTCGACCCGTCGTGTGTCGGATCGTCGTCCAAAGCCAGGACTGAAGCGTATGGGGAATCTTGACACTTGTTGTTAGATTGAGACCCGCGGGAGATGAACGACAAGGCGAGAGTCGAGATTGGCTACGGCGGCCCAGCAGCTGCCGATTGCGTTGACTTCTTTATGCTTGATCCAGTGCCGAAAGGGCGAGTCTGTCGGCCGGGCGTCCTCTTGGGTTGGGTGGGAGGGGACCACATTGAGTAACAGAGTTAACGGCGTCCAGGGGTACCGCCGCAAGTCAAGGTCCGGCGGTTCGAGGACATAGGACAGAAAAGGTTGAGTGCGCAGCGCTACTTTTGGATGCCTTGCCGGCCTTTTGGGGGGGCACTGGGGCCACGTCCGGGATGGGCCCTCGACGACGGTTTGCGCGGACAAGCCGTTGGATGTTGCTGTACGGACAGGTGGTGACGAGCTTTGGGACGAGATGGCTGGTGTGGGTTTGGCTGTTGGACGGCACTGAGCAAGAGTCCGAACGACGGGAATACCTGTCTGGGCACGAGTACTCGGTATAGTTAGGAAATCCCGGAGACCCCACCGATAACCAACTTGAGCAATGGGCTTGGTGTATCCGTACAGAGTACGGATACGGATAGAGTAGTAACCTTGGTGCGGTGATGATAGTGCGAGCAACGGGGGCAAGGGTAGATGACGACGCCAATTGGGCGCAGTTTGAGGTGATTGGAGGGGGACAGGATGATAATGGTAGTCTCCCTTATGTGGGCTGAGATTGATGGGCAGCGATTGACGGGGCGGAAAATTTGAGGTCGAGGAGAGACTTGGGTATGCAGGCGTGCTGTGTCAAGAGTCGCGAGGGCTTCGGGATCGGGATGTGGGAGGGTGGGTAAAAGGGAGCATCTGTCCAGTGTCTAGCGAGTCTCAAGGTCTCAAGCCCCAACTTTACTACGCCACCAGGCCTCCCAAAAGAGTTTGTTCTGGCCCAGAGCCAAAGAGCAGTCGTGCAGGCCTGGCGACAGATTCAGGGGAGTGCCACAAGATGGGGAGAGGGCTGCACACATTCTCGGGAAGCGGGAGTCACTCGGAGGAGGGTACAGAGCACGAATGAGGGGCCCAGGGCAATGGTGAGGATGAACTACTAGGCACGCTGTACGCTGAAGGTGCTCCATCCGATAGGGGGAATAAGGGTATGAAGCGTAGTGTAAGGTAGCGTGATGGCTTGACTTACTTTGGAGAGAGAGTATCGATGGCCCTCCCACATACCAGCCGGACGTTCTGTTCTTTTTTTGGGGGGTCTCTGGCGCTGGAGATAATGGGGACTATAGGAACGCGTCGGCGTTTGGAGAGGCTGATGATGACGACAAGTCGGCCGGCAGCGTACGTATGTCTTTGGTGGATGTTAATAAAGTGTACGGATAGGCAAGTCTCCTCCCTTTCCTCGGTACTAGGTACCCCTTCCAGTTGCAGCCTCTCTGCCTCAGTCGACAGAAGGGGGCGTATGGAGAGCAGGATGGTTCGTCAGGCTAAGCTCCTCAAAGTGATGCAAGCTTCAGCTGTTTACGGTCGGTGGCCGCAGCCGTGGCCGTAGCCGTAGCCGCGGAGCCGGATGCTCTGTACTTGTGCGGGTAGCCGGCAGAGTTAACGGAGCAAGACTCAGGTTGAAGAGTTGATATCCGTATTCTAGCCGTATTGTAGCGCGTGATAAAGGAGGAGCACGATTGGGGCTCCTGACCGGGAATAAGCTCAAACGGATACTCCGTAGGCTGTCTCTCTTAATTTTGGAGTTGGCTCGGGCGGAATGATTGTCGTCAGGGTCTGGGTTTGGCGTGCCGACTGATCCAGATGGCGCGTTTGCTGTGCCTCAGCCCGCAACCACCACCTACAGCGACCTGCGTCGGTGCCGAAAAGGCAGTAGAATGCCGGGGCTCGGATTCCCTCCTCAACAGCAGACCTCTCGCTTGTCGACCTGTGACTGTGTTTGTGTCTCCCGGTAGCTGGGTGCGACCATCTAGGACGCAGCCAGGACGCAGCGCGGTTCTCCGTTTGTAACGAGGAGCCGATTCCGCGGCGAAATTTGGCAACCCTCCCGGACGACCTATCGCTGGTCTCTGCCGGATGGTGAAATCGATGCGCCGCCAAATGTCCCCATGCGACGGATCGCAGCCAGGTGGGTATATAGTTATTCCACGACACTGGTGAGCATGGAAAAAAACCCGGTATGAGATGGACGGCAGATGAAGGCAAAGTTGAAGCAAGGCCAGGCCGCGAAGAATAATTTAAACCTGGACCAAGCACATCCCGTAGGCAACAAAGGCAAATGAGGGCGATAAGATGGATGTGGCGGCTAGCGAGAGGGTTTGGGCGTTGCATCCGTCAAGATGGATGTGACGGTTGGTGCATGGATGATTTGATTTCGCAGAGGGATCGGCCGTCCGCACACCAATTTCTCTCTATCACTCTGTCACTCTGTCTCCCTGACTCTCTGTCTCTCTCTCTGTGTGTGTCTTCGTTTGATGTCCGTCGTCAAAGCTGCCTCCTGACGACGCGTGCGGTGCAGGAACAGACAGAGACACCAAGGCCGACGGGATCTCGAAACCTCATTGATGTGATCCGAGATGAGGGACACGAAGAAGCCTGTACGAATAACTTGGGACGGGATCGAAAGAAAAGTGACGTGGATGGGTGGGAAACTGGAAGATGGGACGTCTGCGTTGTGGAATTGGATGCCGTTCAAAGTTCAGGTCGGCTGGGATGGGACGGAGACGTCTGGAAATGCGCCGGAGAAACGCTGCTGGAAGGCGCGGCGCGGCCTCCTTCGTTCCCTTTTTTTTCCCCTTCCTTAATTTTGTTCCTTATCCTTCTTATTATCCGTACATCTCCGTCCTGCCTGCTCCATTAAGACAGACACAAGAGTACATTTGTTTCTGCATTAGATTACATGGACGCGGGAGTTCCTTTTATTGACAATAGCAAGGAAGGAGCTCTCTCGATATGTGGGTGCGTGTGGCAGGCAGACACAGCCATGGACGGCAGGTAGGTACCTCATGGAAAGCGGGTGCAGATTCAGGGTGGAAGGTGCAGGCTGGCCGAAGTACGTACCCCCCAACCTTCCTTCCCTCCCTTCTCGAAAAGAATTCAAGCTTATTTCGACAGTCGCTGCACCAAGCTTTTTCAAAGTGGAGGCCAATGTATCCGAAAAGATACGTTCCCAAGATGGACCACTCACCGTCATCCCTTGTTCCTGGGGCGTGTGGTGTGGGTGGGTGGTCATGTCCGAGTCAGGGGCGTGGGGATAAGCCGCCTCGCCGTGGGGAGGGTGTGGAAAAAAAAAAAAAAAAAAGAAGAACAGGGGAGGAAGAGAGACGCGAGGTCCAAGTATCCGTACGGATATAGTTATTCGTGCAGAGTATCCGTACCGATAAGAAGAAAGATGAAAAGGGTAAAAACATGACAATGTCGCAACAGCAGAGGAAAAGCCATGTCGAATAGAGCACGAGGCCAAGCGGTGGCAGACGCAGAAACGCAAGAAAAGGAACGATTACGATGGGCCGCCGAGGCTCAATTCTCCACCACCAGGGCATTCATTCCACGCACCGAGAAGTCAAGTCTCTTTTTGCTGCAGTGCGCCGCGGAAGGGAACTTGCTTATTTCCACCCCCCCATGGAATCCCCTCAGCAGCAATCACTGGTCAGCGGCCTTTCCAAGGCCGCCAAGCCCAGACAAGCCCGCAGCCACCGGCGGCCCCACTAGAGAAGGTAAATCGCTGACCTTTCACTGTTCAGACTGCAGAGCTTCAGGGTGGTGGCCCTGGCCCCGCGAGCGCGCGTGGGTGGATTACAAAGTGTGGATAGGAAATCTGCACTATTTGTTCCGTGCTTCCCGCCGACAAAACGTCACCACCACTGTATCCGAGATCGAGGGTCCCACCATCGGCCACACTCCCCTCTCTTCTCTCTTCGGCCTTCTACCTAACTACGTATGTACTTCCTCGATGCTCAGTTGCCCACTCGCTCACCCACTCACTCATCCTGCTCGCTCGCTCACTCACCCAGCTCATACTCCGTATCCCCCGTCAGATCCGTCTCCAAAACGTCATCCAGGGCCCGTCTTCGGAACACGGAAGTAAAGAAACGGAACCCAAAAAAGTAGCAACCAAGCCAGGTGGACCATGAGACTCGATCGCCGATAAAGTGTGTGTGTGTGCGTGTGCGTGTCTTGCCTCCAATTCCGTTACTCCGTGCCCCAAATTCCCCAATACGACCGAACCTTGAAAACACCCGCCCTTGCCCACGCAAAGCCGGCAACGAACGGCCTGTCGAAACGAGTCGTGCGTTCGTTGTTTATTACAACATGAGCCCAAAAACGTGCCGCATCTTCCAGTAGGTCTCCCCCGGGGCCACACACACACACACAAGGAAGACCGTTCCAGGAAAAGGAACCCATCCATGTGTCTGTACCTAAAATGTTTAGTTCCCAGAGGAGGACCCCCTTTCTGCACCAAAAAGATTTTCCCGCGGGCGGCCGGCCGTCGTCCAAAAAAGCAAACTGGACCTGACCTTAGCCTCGTATAAGCAAACGCACGTCTGACTAAAAAAGCCAAAGTGGCATCAGGGTCTGGGAATCCATCCGTACAAGAAAAAGGATCTCTAGATTGCATTGGGACCGGCCGCTGACTACAGACCACATAATCTGTAGGCTAAATCACTAACCTTTTCTTCCCCCTTGCTTGCCCCGTAGGGACTCCCGTCTCGGAAAAAGGATGCGCCAACGTCTTCTTCCTTCACACACACAAGGTTCTGGAGAGGACGAGGGAAGGGGGGAGGGGGGTCGACTCAACTCCGCCTGTCTGTCCGGCTGTCCCAACAAGCATTGGTAATTCTTATTCTCTCCAGTAAAACACCCGACGAAGACAAATAGAGTATCCGGCCAGCGGCACGACTGAGCAGAAAATAGCAAATAATACGAGAGACGCAAACAAGGTTAAGTCCGTTCTGCCAGTCAGCTAGTCCGCTAGGCTGCGGTTGGAAGCCACTAGCATAGAATGTTCAGTCCAAATTAACCTAGACAAAACTAAAAAGGAAATGGAACATCAAATCCAAATATACCGTCCGCCTAATACGCCGCACTCGCATACCACCCCCCATACCCTCCCCTCCTCTTTCCCCCCTTCCCGACCGCGTAACCAAAGAATTAAAAAACCCTAAATTTGCCATTTGGCGCCCATCGGCCGGTCTTGGCGAAATGACACATACCAAGAAGGCTATGTGGACGTCCCAAGTCCCCCAGGCCCAGACATATGGAGCCAGTTAACATTGAGTTACGTGCGGTATAACCGTACCTACCTGCCTCTATAAGAGCCAGGGTAGAGGGGAGCATGAGACATAATGCACGAAAGAAAAGGCTCCACGACCTGTTGCTCTCATGTGCCATTGGGAAATTTTATCTCCTTGGACTTTTTTTTTTTGGCCTTGGTGTTGTTGCTTGACTCAACCGGGAATGGACACAATGGAGAGACATCGAGCCTGCTCAGCCACCTCTCCCAAGACGTTCAACTCATTTAACGCAACAAAAACTAAACGGCAGAGACCATTGGCGACCAGGCCAAGACCCGGCAACTGCACAGGAGCCAATACGGGCAATTGCATTTCACATTCACCGACTTACAGTGGAATACTTGCCCACTCTCACTTCTATCATTAGCCAAGCAAAGGTGAGCAAGAAAAGCGGAAACCTAAAGAGCCGCCGGGAACGGCGATATGACAGGTAACAAGCAGAGAAATAAGAGAAGAAGAAGAAAAGAAAAAAAGGAAAAAAACTAAACCTTGCGCCTGCTTAGACGAAATGCAAAGAAAAAAAACCCTAATCCAATCCAAACATCATCCTTTCAGTACGGTGACACCCACCCCGGGCGCACATCACACACGAATTCAAAGTCCCGTATCCAAT
Source organism: Colletotrichum orchidophilum (assembly GCF_001831195.1). Taxonomy (NCBI): domain Eukaryota; kingdom Fungi; phylum Ascomycota; class Sordariomycetes; order Glomerellales; family Glomerellaceae; genus Colletotrichum; species Colletotrichum orchidophilum. The sequence continues at coordinate 88,880 of NW_019173111.1, read as the reverse complement.
TAAACCCCCCCGATGGCAATCAAAAGGAAGACGACGCCGATCACATTTGCGCAGAAACCCCATACCTATTCGCCAGCTCCTGGGAACTATCAAGCTCCCAATCTCTGTCTCCATCACGCATCCATTGCCAATGCTGCCAATGCTCTCACTGGACGGGGGAATTAACCATAATCTTAGCCACAAGCAATGGAAAAGAAGACTAAACTGGTCTAACCGCACCCGAGCATCCAAGCTACACCACGTACCCCTGCCGTCCCCCCGTGCCGTATCCCGTTCGCACCAAAGGCTATGACCAATAGTCGTGCAATTGTATTTCCAAGCCGGCGTTGGCCGCGAAGAAACTCCCTCATCCCTCCAAGCAAACGAGACCAGGGTCGTCTACCTTAGTGTCCCAGGCATGCAGGCAGGGCCTGCTAGGCTCAGGACAAGGCTCAGGATCACCAAGTTCTTCAATACCTCCATCACACTTATGGGTTACATAGTTACTGAAAGCCTCGCGCACAGGCGCGGCGCGCATTGCCAATCATTGGGGTTTAGTCCAGAGGTAAGCCAACGTTAATTTAGTGCTTCTTTTCGGCCTGTCCCTGGTCGCGCTTCTCTCTTCAAGTACCCATTCTTGGTTTAGTCAAAGGACCACCGCCAGACCGAAGCTGGGCCTGCTGGGGTTTTATACTGGGGTGCTGGGCAGAAAACCTTTTTAAAAGGGGACCAGGAAAAAAGAATAACCACCCGTGCAGACAACGCTTATTTCAGCGAGAAACTTCACTTTTTTATGACAAAAGTCCCTGTCAGACCATCGCTGTTCCCCTCGTAGTTCTGTCGCTACCTTGGGAGGAGACTGATTCCAGCACGGGCACACCGAATATGACCGTCAGAATTCACGTATTGCTGGCCTGCTCCTTTGCCTCTCTCTCTCTCTCTCTCTCTCTCTCTCTCTCGGGGGCATCGCCATATCAAGACTTTGGCTGCCCGCCAGGGTTTCTGAATCGGCTCGGTTTCCCCCACTTCATCAGCCCTTTTCCCACATAAACTCCCCTGGCCATGTCCCCGACTCATGTTTGCTTCCTCGACTCTATTCCGTTCCCGCCTCGCCCTCCCGCTTCCTGTGGCTAGTGATACCAAGCTTTTACGCTCGACAATCGTGCCGTGGCCGTTCGTTTGAGTTTCTACCTATCTCCACTAGCTTCCCATGTTAATTCAGAGATTCGCAACCGGTATCTCAAGGCGTAAAGGCCCAGGCCTCAAGCCCCACTCACCTTCTCCTCACAGTCACTTTTGCCCTTGACTCCTCTCATCAGTTAAACAAAAACAAATTATGACACAATTAGAACCTCTTCAAATTCTCGGCACCCAGGTTTGATCCATTGTAGTTCCATTCAAAGTCGACACGCCCCTCCCCTAGCGTCAGTTACCTCAACAGTCAGGAGACAAAAACGTGTCCTCTGCATACCCGTACAATACGACCTTGTTATGAATAAACTCCAGCGGAAACTAGCACCCATACGGAAAGTCGATGCACGCATGAGAGAAGCCGTGCCGTCCGTCCCAGACTCCCAGGTAAACCGCCTCTGCGACCTGCCTAGATCAGCAGGAGCATGGCAGGATCGTCGTTGAGGGGAGGGGGGGGCAGCTGCACGGGGGAGCCTATCTCGCTGCCCCCCGAGCGAGATCCAACTGGAGCCCGCCCGCCTGCCTACCGTGCCGCAGTCCGGGATGGAGGAGTCAGGGCACCGCCGTGCCGGGGTAAGCTGCGGCGTGCTGGGATTAGCTGAGCAAGGCACATGAGCAATGAGGCGCGCCAAAAGATGACACATGATCGACCTTAATTCTCCATTGCTATCCATACATGAGTCCTCTGCATTCCGGCGGGAGTCGGTAGAGTCGTGTGTCTCGAGGACGGGAATCCATAGCGCGGCTTTCCATCCCTTGCCGTAGAAAAGCAAGCACTCAAAACAAACGTATGAACCCGTCATGTCGGCAGCCTATCAAGATCCCCTTGCGATACCTACCTACGGATAATTGCAGTTGACAATCAGCGTCTGTGGCTATCCATACGCCCGGTTCCGGGTCCCCTCTCTCTCTTCAAGGCGCTGCAAACAGACATGGGGATGCGCAAACCACAGACCCGGGACAGAACTGCCTTCTCACTCAACTTTTCAAGCACGATATCAGGGCAATCTATGTTTTCTCGCTAATCAACCCGAGGAAAATGAAGAGCAGGGAACGGTTCAAGTTGCAGAGAAACAACTCAAGCACTCGGGTCCTGCTCGATTCATTCTTCGTCTCCAAATAGCCCACCTCTTGGCTGCCTAGTCCCCCTCCTCCCTCATACCACTCACTCAACGCTTGGCCCACCATCTATTATTGCCCCGAACGAAGAGGTGCTGTCCGCATACCATTACTAACACCAAGGAAGAATGCCAAGAAGGATCCCCCACCAATACGTCCGTCGCCATTTCGCCGCCGCTGCCGATATTCCCTTGTCCCACACCAGGAAAGCAGTGGCTGAGAAGGACCATGTGCTTTAAGGTCGGCCTGTCAGTGCCAAATCTTAAAACCCTAATGAATGAAATGGCCCTGCGAAGGTCACAATATCAGAAAACGGCGGCCAATAGTACGGTAATCCCCGAGGCTTGTCGGAGCGCGCGTACGCATGTCATATCGGGAACGCATCAACTGTGGGGAATTTGTTCGACCGAAATAGCACAGCATACCGGTTCATGCGAATGATCGCCGCCCTTGTCTCTCTTTCTCTATCGCTTGCTATTTTCTCAGAGTTCAGCTCAGCTTCACTGATAGTGATTTACGCCTCGTATCTCTTAACGGCCTGCGTAGATGGACCATCCCACTTCTTCATCGTGCGGCTGAATCGACTGATGCTCGGCATTTTGGGTTGCCTCAGCCAAGCTCGTCATGTTTGTAATATAGTAGGCGCATGGGCGATACCACCAACTCTCTATAACAATCGCTATTTGGAGATGCTTCCACTTTGATTCTGGATCTGGTAACTAGTTCGTTCTCTAACCATCTGATATCTCATGCCTCGCATGAATGCCGTCAATCAGCGCACGCAACCTCGATCTCAATTTCGTAAAAGGAAACCCGGCCACCTGGGTTGATCCGAAGTTCAAGATCCATCCAGGGCCCCGGCGAGCGGCCGTGTAACAATTCAAAAGTGTCCCAGATAGCGAGTGCACGAATAACCAGTGCGACCATGACATCCGCTCTCTTTCCCATCGCGACACCCCCCCGTAACACGCTCCGTCCGTGTAGAGTTCACCATCTAGGTTTTTCGTGACTCGAGTGTTTCTGGATCCCGTCAGATGTATAGGATGAACAGGTGTAAAGGTAAGCGGCATTCAACGCGCACTACCCACCAACCAAACCCGCCCTCGCGCCCTCCGCCTCCTGTCGGCGTCGTCAGCTTCTTGTCTGCGAGATCCGGGCCCTCCATCACATCGCGCACAGAACGCAGCCCGTCGAGCGCAAGCCTTTGAACCATCGCATCGGTGCTTCTCTAGTGTCTTGCGTCCCTTCCCCGTTCTCGGTGCCGCGATGAAGCTCCTCCTCGCAGGCAAAGTCCGTCCGTTCGTGCGGCACCGATTCGGCAACGAGAGAGGGTAATGAAAGATACCTACATGGCCGGTCGAGATCTTGGACAATGTGGCTGAACCAAAACAAATTGCAAAATCGGCCCATATGTGTGAACCCCCCGACATCAACAGCCAGCCACCGAAAGCCACAAACGCCGTTCCACGAGACCATCATTCTCCGTAACCCCAAGTGCCAAACAGCTCCGCCTCAGCATCAAACCATGTCACAACACCCACCACCGAGTCCCCCGTGCTCCCGTCAGTCATCCGTCAGATCCCAAACTCACCGCCCCCTTCGTCAGACTTTCAGTCCCAAGTGGCCTGGTGAGACAGGGCCCGGCTGACACCTGCAACGCAAACACGCTGCACAACCGCAACGGCGGGCGGGCAACCATCAGCACGGCACAGCATCGCATCACCAACACCAGCGAGGCCGACAAAAGCCGTAGTACGGCGTAACCGTCGACAGCCGAAACAGAGAGAGAAAAAAAAAGGCCCTCCCCCGCCCTTCCCCTCCGTCTAATCTCTCGACGTCCACCCGTTCCATGGCTTTACCTGACCTCTCTCCGCGGATCATCAAGCTTAATTTGTCCTCCTCCAGTGCCCGCCCACCGGTGCCTCACCCCTCTGGTACTACGTACTCGGTCGGTGGTGTTTTTAACGTTTTTGGCACTTTTGACAGGTCTTGTATGCCCGAGAACCGACGCCCCTCTGTGGTGCCCTCGCAACCCGCCGCAAGCTTGAACAACGACGGACAAATATGCCTCGCACAGCATGTGTGTTCAACTCCCCCCCTTGGACAAAGCTAGTATGCCTGTCCGTACCTGACAGCAATCTTCCCGGATCAACAGATGGCAGACTGTCCAAAAACACTGAAATTTGCCTCCCGCCAAAGTTCCAAGATTTCCGTTAAGCGTCGGCGCTGAGGCCGACTGCTGCGTCGCATCGCAGGCCGAACCTCCCGGCGTCCGCACTCTCCGAGAAAGGGGGGACCCCGCCAACAGCCCCCGGATGTCCCTTCAAACTGCTCCTCTTACAAGAAGCTCCAACCTTGACCGTCCCATCCGATATCCTCTCCCCTCCCTTCTCTCTGTTATTCTCGACCTTAAAAAGTTAATCAAGCTAGGAGGATAGTCCCGGTTTTAGGTTTACCTTCGTTCGCCCACCGAAGCTTCTTTCCTCGCCAAGACATGTCAAGTTGCGATGTTTAACGAGAGGGTGTAGGAGAAGCACTGAGCGATGAAGGTCGCACCGTAACATTTGACAATTAATTTAGCAGTGATACTCGTCAACCTCGACTATCCCAATCCGGTCCGCTCACCTTTCCCTAAACGGTGTTGCGACGCCGAGGGATCTTTGACGTAACGAGGTGTTTCCATCGGCAACGGAACGTACAACTCTCGTTTGGCTTTGTCTAACAGAGGGGCATACGATTGGTGAAACGTTTCTACCCAAATCTCTCGTTGACATATTGCACGCCGTACGTCGATCCCAGAAGCCTGGCCACCATCGAAAACAAGACAAGAAACAGATGTATCTCTGCCTTGCGCTTCCCTTTGACCTTGACTACCTACATGTCACTTCTTCTGCAGAACGTCTTAGCCGGCAGGATGCATGAGTAGCGAAACAAGCTAACTGGGACTGATGGTTGGGTGGGTTTGTGTGTGTGTGTGTGTGTGTGTGTGTGTGTGTGTGCAAGTCTGTGATGACTTGCTCTCTGCAAACCCAAACCAACGGCGCATATAACCAGATCAAACAACCAACCAACCTGCAGCTGATGCCTGCGTGATGTGGGTGAGTCCAGTGGAAGGATGCAGCTGTGGTTCGATGTGCCATGTCTCTCCCCTGGTCCTCTAGTCAGGCGAATCGGGCACTTTTGTCTCCCAAAGCAGACAAGTTGGCATCCCGCAGGCGTGCCGTGTGCGTGATAGATGATCTGGCCTGAGCCATGTATACTCTATCCCACGTACCATACGGTCCACCCGATTTCACTTCAACTCATGTAAATTGATTAAATGGGAGGGGGGAAAAGCATAGCCTCAATAACAACAAACGCTCATTCCCCCCCCCCGAATCGAGCAAACCGTTGCCGAGTCTCCCGTCCAACAAGGCGGGAACACGGCAGACCAAACGGCAAAGGTTAACCGTTGGGTAATTTAGGTAATACTCAAATGGCAATCTGAATTCGCGCCTGTGCCCAACTGCCCATACCAGCAGCGCCATTAAGGTTGGCCCAGAGCTCACACCCCTCACGGGCCTCACCCCAGCTAGTCCAAGTCTTCTTTTTTTCAAAGTTCTTCCCTTTGCTCCCGAATTGAATTTGGACGAACGGGATTCCGGCTCACGAGGTAGGGGGGGGTCTTCTAATGTACACCCTCCCCCGGGCCCCCCTAGGTTCCCCTCCATTTACACTAGATTCGTGACCATTTGGGAATAAAGAGTCGGAGAAACAGAGTAGGTAGCCCGTCGTCGAGAACATGCGCCATGAACCAATCACTAGCGAGCCGAAGAGCCGGGTACTCGTCACCCATCTACGCAATCTCGGATCAAGGCAATCGTGCAAATGTAAATGTGCTCAGAGGCACGGAAAATGACGCCGAGACCCGTCTTGCTGCTACCATCACCATCCAGACAATCATCGACGTCAGGCATCTCTTGCACGGAATTGACGTTCGGGCCACGCCGCTGCAACAAACTCGCATCGTTTAAACATTATCCATCAGGTCTAGATCATCCCATTCCCTGGGCACGCCCGGGAAAGCAGTCCAGCATCTATCCGTATCTGTACAGCCTATTTGGCTCACGGGACAGCGGCTATCGAATGATGGAAAGAAAGGAAAAAAAAAAAAAACACGCTGACCAGCAACTTTTTCCAAGCAAGCGAGGCGTGCGAGCACCACGCCCGCGCGCGCCCGCGCCCGCGCAGTTGGGAAGCGATGGCGCAGAATCCCTCGGAGATGAGCCCAGATAGACTTTAGGGTGCCTCTACTCTAACCAGCCCAAGGCTCGCAAGATCCGTCCAGACGAATCACAAAAGGGCAGAAAGGCTTGTTTGCAGGACCATCAGCCCTGTAGGCTGGGAGGGGGGGGGGGGGGGGGGGGGGGGGGGGGGCGGGGGGGGGGGGGGGGGGGGAGGGGGGCGGCGAGGGGGCAGACGGAGGGGGGGGAGGGGGGGTGGGTGGGGCGCGCGGCGGGGGGGGGGGGGGGGGGGGGGGGGGGGGGAGGGAAGAGTCGAAGGAGGTGTGGCACTGGCACGCGTCCTCCCCTCCCCGGGGTTGAGTCAGCAGAGTCAGCAGGAGTCAGCCAAAGGAATGCTCGTCGATAAAGCTAGACCCCCTTTGAGAATAGCCCCGTCGTCCATCTCCCTTCCTTTACCAACAACGTATGTCGAGACCTGGACATCTCCGTCTACAAAAGGGTGTCAACCCTTACCAGATTTTCTGCAAGAAGGCTGTCTTCCGGAAGTTGATGACATCGCTCGACATGAGAAGTGTGACGGCTTGCGGGATTGGCTCATGGACCAAGGCCGGCTAAGCTTGATTCCCCATCTTCTTGTAACCGGGAGGCCCTGGGCCCGACTATTTGAGTCTAGGTATCTAGTATCAGAGAGAGGATTTAGGTCCTGCCACTTCGGCCTACGGCACAACGGCGTCTCCACTGCCAATATACGGGAGTCTGCCCTCTAGGAGAAGAGAGGGTTTCCAATTCAAGGTCGCTCGAGAAGTACAGAGTACCTACAGTCCTACACGTTGTATGGTAATCGATGATCATCGGAGCATCGGCATCATCCAGAAATTGACTCGCCATGGGCCCCGTAGCATCCGTATCAAGTAGGGACAAAGTCATCCACTCCTTGGCCTGCTCAAACAGGCACAAACCTTGACTTGGCGATGATCCTTTGGGCCTTGGGTGGATAAGAATGTGTGTCCCGCCAAACGGCGTACCATTGCACACAAACGAGGCTGGCCTCTTTCTGTTGCCGCCAAGGCCGCGTTGGCGCTGCTGGTGCATTCGTATCCTGGTGGGCTCGTACGCGGACGGTGGAACACAATGTACTTTTGCTGTCTGATTAGGCGGGTTCGTATCCGTACTGAGCAGTGAAACTTGTCTTCTACGCGACAGAAAAGTAAAGAATGCTGAAGACTAAATAGTGCCATACCCGCAGTCCGCTTATATCCGTACAAAAGACCAGATTTCTGCCGCACACGCCGCATACGCACACACGGTTCGACAATCTAATGACTGAGTACTCGGTAATGTGGGAGCCAAGATTTCCTTCGCTCGACGGGCTCGACGGGTCACGCGAAGAAAGGGGTGGGTCACACAAGACCGAAGCATCCTTGCGTCAAATCACGACGGTGGACCGAACAGAGACAGGCCTAGTTCGAGGCAAAACGCCGCGCCAATCAGTACATTCCTCGGGCTGGACCATGTCAATCCGACAATCACTGCAGACTGGATAAGCAAGATTGTCGAGTCGACTCGATGAATGGCCCAAAAGCCTTGCTGCTTGTCTTGTGCCAGAGGGGATGTTGGGAAAACTGCCAGTGAAAAGGAGCCAGATAGCTGCCAGCGGCCAGCGCCAGAGCACCATGAGCAGGTTTAAGCATGAATTTAAGCGTTGGCAGCCACTGTTCCTAGCGTCGTCTTGGTCTTCTTGGCATACCTCACAGCTCCTCTGGGATCTGTCGATGTTCTTCGGGAGGTTGTGGTTGGAAAAGGGGGGAGGGCGTAGGTGCAGTAAAGGGAAGGGGAGGGGGGGGGGGGGGGCGCGGGGGGGGCGGCCGTGCCCGGTGTCGGCGCCAGGGGGTGGGGGAGCGGTGTCGTCGCCTACCGGTGCGGTGGGCCCCGCGCAGTTTCTGGGGCCCGGCGGGGCCGGAGGGGGCGGGGGGGGGGGGGGGGGGGGGGGGGGCAGCGGGGCAGGACCATTTTCCTGCTTACGCCCTGTAGGTGAGCGGCAATGTCTTGGCCACTTGAGAGTTATGGAGCCCAACGGACTTTTCGAGGAGCGCCGGGTCCGAAGAGAAACGGTTCTAGAAGGCGAGGCGAGAGACACATCCCACACAGGAGAGAGAAAAAGCACGGCTCCAAGAGTTCAAAAAAGCAAAGGCCCGCGGATGCCGTTTCATTCGGCGTCCGGAGTAGAGCCGGGATCATACCAGTCTCTCGTTTGCTTGTCTCTGAGAAGTGTGCTGCTGAATATCCAGATTAATGCGGCAGCTCATCACGAAGGCCGAAATAACCGTCCCCCTAAGGTAGGCATGGGGACGGACGTGAGCTGGGCGGCCCTAATTAAATGTCCGCCCAAGGTTTGCCTCTGCAGCAAATCAAATAGAGTGCGCCCATCAGAGCCCAAAAAAGGGAAGAAAATTCCCAGATCCCCGGTGTTTTCTTTTGCTTCCGTCCCGACAAAGGTAAGATGCTTATTCAGACGGGGCGATCAGGTCGTTGGCGTTGTTGGCCTTGCGTCTAGTGAACTATGCGTCTGTGGCTTTTGGGGAAAAAGGTTATGGTTAAGATTACAAGAAACCTAAACAAAGCCCCCGTGGCCGCACCTTGCTCGCTTTCGGTTGAGCCGTGGACAGGATTCCCCCTGATAGATAGGATATAGCTCAACGATACGAATACTGCGTATCGTGTCGTGGGTGATCGTTCATGACTTAAGCTCCATCAGATCAGTACCTGTAATGGGCATGCCAATATTGGCTTCGTGGAAGTCGGCAAAGTTATAGTGATTGCCCATTAGACTTCCGGACTAGCCGCTCATATCCAGCCAAGGAAGCTTAGCGAGAGCGGATGAGTACAGCCTAGAGAGCCTCACTTTTCCAGGTTGCTGCTGCTTGTTTTTGCACGTTTCATTCGTCAAGTTCACACAAGGTCCTTCCAGACTCCAGTCAAAGCCTACCCCTCCTCCCCGCCCCGTCTGATAGCTGGAGGCTGGAGGGATTGATGGGATGAGGCGTAGCAAGGCGAAGGGCTCCCAAGCCGACCCGAACCGGCCAGTGAGGCTGCCCAGCCTGCTGGCCAAGCGGGCCACAGCTCAGGGCTTTTCTTTTTGGCTTACGCTTTTGGCCTAAACTTGGATTCCTCTCCATGCTGAGACGACGGACTATGGCCCCGTTGAAGGGATGATTCGATTTTGTGAGCATGAACCCAAACCAAGACAACTAGATCACCAAACACAAAAAGTCGAGGCCCTCTGAGTCGGCTCGGGATAGAGGCCGTCTCGCCCAATCTTGCCTTAATCGAACCTGCCCGCCATCCCATGTTCTTGGGACGCCGACTTTAAGCTTGTCGATTGGAATAGGCTCGCCGCAATTGCGGCATTCGACAGGCTTTCTGTGTGGGAGGGAGCAGCTTGGCAGAGTGAGTCAGATTCGATCCCTCAGGAAGTCAGTTCCTCCCGCTTCCTGTATTCAAACGGGAGCCCAGAATATCCGTACACGTACGAATACGCGCTCTCCAGCCTCCATTTACTTCATCGTCCTTGGTGTACTATTGTATGTAAAGGGGACCCCCCGTCAATGTGCATCCCGCCCAGGGTTCGCCCAAAAGCCGCAGGCCAAACGTAACCTCTTCTGAACCCGACTGCTACGCTGCGCTGTTGCGCTGCCCACAACCCGCCCTTGGAAACCCCCCGTCTGACATGGCCGATCAGAGGGAACTCTCCAACGCAGACCACCGCCACCGTCAGCTCGACATGAAGTTAACAAAATACGCAGTCCAAGGCCAAGGATTTGCTACAAAGGCTCTTTCGAGAAGTATGGCAATAGAAGTAGCAGATAGAGTGAAAGCCACCAGCTCGGCACACACAAACCTTGCCTTCTCCCTTCTCCACCACGTTCAATGTTCGCTCCTACGCCAACGCGAGAAAAGTCCAAGAAGGGGGGCTGCTCTAGCAAAAGCTCGCTACTATACTTGAGTTCCTTAGTCCACCGAAACCCTAAAGAAGGGCGAAACTGAGTACGGATAGAAAGTCCTGTTTCTACTTGTTGCGTCCGCAATGAATTCCTTTGCTCCACGGCCCAGTCGGGGTTCCGTTCACTTCTTGCCAAAGTGCCCCGCGCGCCCACGCGCAGCGCCGAAGCACGGCGCATCTCGCAACCCTTCCCATGACTCAGTTTGCATAAAGGATAAGCCGTGACAGCAAACCCTAAACCAAAGTGTAAATCCAGCGGGAAGGGATGCCCCCTTGAAACGACACGCTCCGGTTTCTCACCTACATCTTTGAGGAATAAGGATAAATGAACTTCCAGGGTTCCCCAGCCTTGCGAAATCAGATAGGAATAGAATTTGTGTGATTCACTTCCCGGACGTGCCTTGAGGTACCCAGATCTTGGTTCGGCCTCGCCTCATGTATCCGTACGGACACATAATGGGATGCCATCCCGAATAGGCTTACTTTGAGCACTGATCTTCCCGCTCAGTCAGCGGTAAAGAAAGTGGCCGCTGCTTAGTCACGACTTTTCTCGGGGCATCAAGGCGGCTTAGAAGCCAGATCTTAGCTCAACTTCGGTGTCTCGTGCCCTGATGGTGAACTTTATCCGTATCGCCGACGACGCAATCTGGCCTACCTTTATCGCCAACGTGTCAAGTGAGGCACAAAATCACATCGGGTAACTCTATCTTTCCGAGTGGCCGACTGGTGCCAATCTGAGAGTTGAACTCGGCGCCACAGCCACGGGGGAGCCAAGCTGTTTGGGCGATGCATCCAATGGATGGTTTGCTTCACGAGGCGGATGCGTCATTCATGTCTGCCATTCGCTCGGGAGAGGGAGGAGGGGTTCATGAAACGTAGGCAGACAGAACCGAGAGGTATGGCGCACTTCGACAAGCCCCCAAGGATCATTCTAACGTCCATCTCACAGTCCAAATGCAGAAGACAGGGCGGCCTTGGCATGGTTCGTCCTATTTCCATCCTCCTGTCAAATCCGTCAGCGCATTCGTCGCCAACTAGTTGATCGGGCGGCTGCTTGCTGATGCCTTATTGTCTCGACGTTGATAGCAAGCGGTTGATACCAGGGACCTGACACCCGATCTTGTCGTGCAGTGTCTTTCGGCGTGGGAATAAGGCCAAGGACAGCTCCCGTTCAACTTCCAGGTGCCTTATCCCGTTACGGACAAGCTTCATCCTCCTGCTGGGATTTCCACCGAACTAGGCAGAGCCAGATCAGTCATCTTCCCGTGCTGGGTTTGGGAGGACCTCTCATGGACTAGTGTCGGTTCTACGTTTATCAAGGTAGAAGAAGCGGTCGACAACGACGCAGCTTCAAGTGAAGAACGCCCTCGTACGCGGGTTCAGCATGATCAGGGCGGTGCCTAATACATGCCCCGCCTACCACAAGAGCCGGAAGATTCGCGACGAGCCTCGCTACCAGAAGCTTTACTGGGTTCAAGAAGTTCTGTTACCGGTGAGAGAGAGATTACGGCTCCGTTGCCCCTTGCAGCTCAGATCCTGTGGGCGAGATGGCGCCAGGACTAGGCACTTGAAGCGAGGAACCCATCTGCTGGATTTCCGGAATTCCACCCACCAACCTGGCAGCGAAACACCAGCAACCTCGGGGTTGACTGGCCGGAATTGCGCTTTCTCTAGTGGGGATACCATGCAAGAAAGTGTCAAGGGCGGCATACCATGTACGCGGCAGCGTTGAATAAGCTAGATGAGTATGTCGCGTTCACTGGGGGAAGCAAGTAGCGCGCGGAGAAGGGAATCAGGCTCATCGCCCTCGTATAGGACGATGTGAAGCACTCTCATGAGCGAACATATATTCCCGAAACCACCGAAACACCCTCATAAGCACAGCAGTCAGTCGCCACAGCGATATTTGCCTATACGGGAATACGATTGAACGGCCGCAGGGGCGACCGACCACCCGAACTCTGGTTTATAATGCATTACTAGCGCTTGCGAGCTCGAGCGAGTTGTCGATGACAAGCTCGCGAGCCAAACCTTATTCTGTCTTCCGGAGCTTGTCATCTTTGCGGGTATAAACTACGGGCGGCCGGGCGAGCTTGTCCACCAAGGGAGTATGGACAAAAGGCCTTTGAGTTTTCATAGTTCAATGGCGAGCTCCTTGTAGATTCCCGTATATGCAAGGTCAAGAATGAAGGCATCCCCGCTGCCTATTGGCTCTGCTCCAACTGACCTTATCTGTATTGCTGATCGGTCTGTGAACTGGGTATTGCACTATTGCCTACCTAGTGATCTTCAAGAAAGAGTACTGCGGTCTGAAACCCTGACTTGGGCACTTCTTCATCCACTCGACAATCCTCCCACGTCGAGAATGGCAGGTTCCTGGTGAAAGAGGCTCGCGACGGGGGCTCATGGGGGCGACCGGGGGGAGGGTTGCGGCGTCGGTGATTGATGGCTGACATGGGATGGAGGTCTCCGCTTGAGCGGCACAGAACGGTGCCGGGCCAAATTGAATACTTTAACCTGGCGGACGGATGGCCGGATACGTCGGCGGCCCATGGACCAACCGTCTCTCCAAAGGTCCCGAAAGATTGGCAGACTAAACTCCGTAGAGAGAAACACTAACCAACCGCTCTAGTGCCGTTTGGCCACCGGATTGATGCATTGGCATTGGGGCAGTGCTGGACCACCCACCATCCACCATCCACCATCCACCCCCCCCAAAAGCGAAGCCGAGCCTACCTCAGCCAGTCAGACTAGATTGTGTATTGAAGGATACTTGGAAGCTGGGCGAATCGCGGCCCCGATACGAACCATCGTCTAAACCAACGCCCGATGCTTTGGGACCTTTTTCTCGCCCTTACCATGTACATTGGCGGCGCCCTGACTACTGGATGAGGGGCCCGTCAGCGATAATCCACAGGGGCCTCCTCGGATGCGTCTTGGCGGACCTTGGCTGTCAACTCAAAAACTCTTGTCGAAGAGTGTCACCGTTCACGGTCGAACCGGCGTCTTCGGGGCGGTGCTAATCTCCGTCACGGAGGCGCGGGCCCAGCATTGTCCTTGATTGTCCAAGTCCCTGATTTTGTGTAAATTGACAAAGTATGCTCTCCACGCTGAACGCTATCAACTTTGGCATTTCATGTGGGATACAACCTCTTCTCCTAGAGTCTCTAGCACCCAAAGCCTAAGGCGGCAGAACGCAGTCGTCCGCTTAGTGTTGGAAACTAGCATCAAAAGAGGATGGGCGCGACCTTGCGAGAGACAAATAAATGGGCCGATGTGAAGAAGGCACGCACTTTGCCTGTCAATGTCAGACCACTCAAGAGGGGGGAGAAAAACATAACCTCAGCCAAAGAAGTTAGTTTCCCTTGAAACCATGACCAGCACCAACAAGACAGACGGGCGTTGATCCAGCCATGCCACCCTTACATCCAACAACGCGAGAAACGCCGCAGCGCACAGGCCGTGACGCTCCCTAACTAGGCAGGCTTTCTTGGTTGCTTGGCTTGGCTTGGGAGGGGGGGTTTCTTCCTCCCACCGAGATCCCGAGGGTGTGCTTAAGCTTAATTCGATACTCAAATGTCAGCCACCACGCCATATCGAGCTTCATTCGTTCGATAGGGGGGTTTTCAGGGTGTGCCCCACATACGATGATTTTCTGTGCTTTTTAATCCCCTGCTTGGTTCCAAAAGCGAATGCTTCTTCCGCAGTGGAGAAAGGAAGAAAGCCCTGCTTTGCTGCCCTGGTTTCGAAAAATTTCCCGCGGGCTTAATAAGGATCAAGGGGGTGGTTTGTCAATCACACATCATCAACCATTAGGGGGATTGGGAGGAGCTGGGCGAGCGAGCGGTTGGTTGTTTTGCTGACGCGGCCACCCCCCCGGAGCAAATATTTTAGTCTCTGAGCAAGGAGCAAGGCAAAGGAGAGGATGGGAGAAAAAATCCGCACTAAATCGTCGACGGCGGGGAACTAGCGATAGCGCCATTCTGGATTCCCTCGTGGCACTGGAATGAAATGCGTGCCGGCAACATCGGTTCCGCATATCCTCTCGTATGGATATGCCCGCGCTATCCATCACTGCCGACTACGGATACAGTCAGCGTCGTTCGTGATAGGCCCCCCCCCCCCTCTAACTTCATCCTCGTCCATTCTTCTTCGGATTGTGGGGAGCAACGGGTGATGCTAAGATGTCAGGCTGCAGCGGGCACATTCCTGATAACTAGAGTAACAAGTGTCAAGAACGGGAAAGGCGCCGTTCTCGGTTGCCGTGTGCGCACTTTGTCCCTCATCCCCCCCACTTCAGGCGAAGCTTTTGCTGATCTTCCTGTCACTTCTCGGATCCTTGGGTTGGTGTGTGTCACGCCCTTCGGTCTTCGGACATGGGCTCAAGGCCCTGCCTACAGAGGAACTGCAGCATTTCCCTTTTGTGGTGACAGCACGAATAGGCTAGGCAGGTCTCTGTGGCCCTTCTGCTCAGTTCCTCAATAACATCCCTCGGTTGAAAGGGGTTTTGTGTTATGCTGCCCTGCGAACTCGATGTGGAAAATCGAATCAGAGCTGGGCACCAAGGTTCGCGTCCCGTCTTTGATAAACAGCTCGTGCCAAGCATCTTGGGTGATGCTTGGCATTGTTGGCATGCACATGTCATAACAGCAAGGCGTCCGTCCATCTATTTCTCGCAAGAGGGGGGCGGGGTGACCACATCGCTTTGAGCAGTACAGAAATGAAGAGGCCCTGGCCGTTGAAGCCCGAAGAGAGGCTCATGGCCTTGGCATCATCAAAGTGTCGGGATCCTCGATGGTCACTGCTCACGATGTCTCGCTTTCCGAGGGGCTCCAAGTCCCCGCAAACACTGCGACTCCGTTCTCCATCGAGTGTCTCGCCCTATTATATGACAGTCTGCAAGTTGTAATTTGCCTGTGGCGAGGACGCATTGGGGGGGTGAATTAATGATCAATAATTGCTCGTCGATGGGCGAAATGCCCCCCTTACTGGCGCGTATCATTGGGTTTGACGTTTTGATGGGTTGAACCATTTGTGAAGACTAGCCTTTTCTTTGTAACGATTACCATTCTGGTTGTATCCACGGCGCAAAGCCTCAGACGACGCGGCAACATTTCATAATCGTGGTCATTTTGCGGATGGATGATGTTCGCCTCATTCCTGTCTAATCCAAAGGTCTGAGTCCATCCTCATACCCCGAACTCTTGCATGAGATTTTTGTAAAGAAACAGGCTCTGGCAAACAACATGGCTTCCAATTTGGTCTGAAGCAGTCGCTTAGCATCCTTAAATGAGACCGCGAAGCCGCGTTCATGTCCGCAAAATGGCTCCGCACGTATCAGACTTCAGGACTACGCAAATGATACATCAAATCCAGCGCTTGGGGTGGTTCCCTTCCGCGTCATGAGGGCCTTTCAATGGTCGATGAAGCAACGGAGCCAGGTATGCGACTGCTATTGCTTGTCGACACGACAGAGTTGATCTCCTGAGAACGATTTCGTCAAGGAGAAAAGCCCTGGTTGCTTGGGCGAGCTGGAACCGCCTCTCTTAAGCAGCACACGCAGAGAGGCAATCCGACGAGTGACTCCGACGAGTGACTCCGACGAGTGACTCCGACGAGTGACTCATACAATTGAGATGTCTAGATCATTGGCATAGTATTGTACACGATATTGATACAGGGTCCGACGCCGTGCTATGTAGCACACAACACAAGACTGCGGTGAAATTACAAAGTATTTAAACATGTGTCCCAAGAAGCTGAGAGTAGATAGTCGAAGATGGCAATGGCTCGAGTCAATAACTGGCTGCCAAAGCAAGTGCTGCCTCCTTGGCTCTGATATCTTGTAGTGGCCTATCTGGACCTTTCCACCATTTCGATGAGCAGCTTGGGAAAACCGTCGCCATCGGCTTGAGCGACTCTGCCTTGGTGGTTCGATTCGCGTTACATATCGAGTGAGACCGAGCCACCGGATGCTTGGTCCCTTCCGTCGTACAACGTCGCGTGGACATCCCATGGGTATTGGATCCTGTCAACTGCAAGCCACGGGCACACAGAGCACTGAGCTCTGCAACCAGGTCTCAGACGTCGCTTTTGGCAGCTCAGTTGCATGGTGCACATGCACGAGACGACTCTGGATCGAGGATGCTCGGTCAAGTTGCACGAAAGTCGCGCATCGCCGTGCAACGTCCGTCGTGCTGGTTTCATCTAACCCGGCTTCCACAATCCCAGGTAGGCAAAGCTTAACGAGCGACTGCATCTTGAACTGGCAAGACTTAGAGTGCGGTTCATTCTGGGCTGTCGACTGGCCAACTTAGCAGTCGCACCGGCCGAACCAGCGTGGAAAGGCCACAACGTCCCTTACGTTAGGGACTCCCACAAGATAACTCAGCAACCTGTCGAAGCCCAGACCAAAACCGCCATGTGGGTTGGAGCCCCAACGACGGAGATCAACGTACCAGTCGAGATCGCTGCCGCTGTTTTCGGCCTGTCCGCGAATAGCTTGGGAGCCCATGCCGCGAGCCGTCATAGTCGCTAACAGGTCCGTCAAGCGATGCTCACGCATCGAGCCTCCGGCGATCTCGCACAAATCGGGGACCAAAAGATCAAAGCAATCGACTGTGTCACTCGGCAAATGAGGACCGGCAGTTGCGGCATCTGATATTCGCATGTAGAATGCTTTAATCTCCCGAGGGTAATGGGTAACGAAGACGGGGGAATAGGCGGTGGAATCGCTGGTGGCACCGAGAGTCTTGGCAAGAAACTTTTCATGCTCAGAATGCAGGCCGCTTTCCCATGTAGGCTTGAGTTCAAACTGATCTTCTTCTGCCTTGAGAAGTTTGATTGCATCCGCATACGTGATGCGTGGCCATCTGGAAGCTGGATTCTGCATCATCCCCAACCAACGGCGCTCCACTTCGTCTATGGGAACTAGGTCATCCTCTGCTGTGCGGTTCTCTCCTGGGGTTTGTCGTTGGCGCAGTTCTTGCGCAGTGCGGGTTTGATATAAGCCAGTAGCCAAGCTGCGGAGCATATCCTCAACGAGATTCATGACTTCGTCCAGCTCGTCAACGAAGCTCATCTCGGCCTCCAGCATGTAGAACTCGCTCATGTGTCTTGAGGTGTCGCTGCGCTCCGCTCGAAAGGTCGGTGATAATGTCCAGACGTGTCCCAACGACTGGGCTAACGCTTCAAGATGAAGCTGAGTAGACACAGTCAGATACTTGGGCGAGCGGAAGAACAAGTTTGCCGCCTTGTCCTTGCCCGTTGTCGAAATTGCGGGTGTCTCGGCGGAACCCGTATGGACGTTGAAGACCTCGCCTGCCCCTTCGCAATCTGAAGATGTGATAATGGGCGGATGAGTCTGGATGAAGTCTCGAGAGGCGAAGAACTGGGTCAACAATGCGACGGCCTCCGATCTCAATCGTAAGATAGCGGCATTCAACGGTATCCGGGGTCGGAGATGGGGCATGGTGCGAAGGTAGTCGGGTGTTTGATACTTCTTCTGAATTGGGAATGTCTGGCACAATGACGGCATTAGAGTGAATTCAGACAAATGAGGAAGTACAGCGGGGCTACCTTTGCGTCGGAGGGGCCTAGGATCTCGACATGATCGACCTTTAACTCGTGACTCTGACCATCAGTTTTGGAGGGAGTCCAGACACCTCGTAGGCGGACTGCAGCACCGACTCGCAAGTTTGCGCTGGGAAATCATCAGCAATCAGAGCTTCCGAGACAGTGACCAAACTTGGAGAGCCAAGAAAAACCCACCTTTCGTCATGGCTCCTCGACACCAGTGCCTGGATAGGCGACCGGGAAGAACCATCGCCAATGTTGACGAATCGCTCCGTCTTCATGTTCCGGACAGATCGGACGTATCCGTTGACGACAACATCTTTGACCTCGGTGTCTGGTTTCCACTCCAGAAATTGGGCGACTGTCTTTCGTGATACTGTCGTGATGTGTCGTCTACGGATGGGTTGGGCATGTAAAAGAGAGGGGCGCGCAAGCGTGCGCGAAGAGGCTGTTACCGGAATTCGCATGATGAAGACAACTTGGAATCCGTCTGGCTACCGCGTCATGATGTGGAAACAGGAGACCAAGAAAAAAGAAATCCTCTGGATCTGCTACTGCCAGAGGTCGATAGGATGGATAGTCAGACAGCGGAGGAGTCGCGACTGCGAGCGACTGCGAGGAAAGGAACGACTTCTTTCGCGACTGACGACGTGCGACCGATGACTGAGGTCGGAGCTCGAAAAAATGTGCGAATGGGAAGCTCCAATTCCAAGGAGTGGGGGCTGAGGTCTCTGTCAAAGTAGATGTACCTCTCCCTTCCCTCTTGACAGGTAGATGGCAGAGTACCTAAGGTTCCTTTCCTTACCTAGCTAAGGTTGACTCGAAGGTAAGGTACCTTAGGTACCTAGGCGCCTTACCTTAGCTGCCCGGTGTGATATGAGATAAGATAAGAGAACCGGACGACACCTTATCTCGGGGATCACCTAGGCAGGTACGTACCGACAACATGGAAGCTTCTTGTCTCCTCGGCGGCCAAGACAGCCACTCAGCTCCTCCCGTCTGCATCCCTCCAGACCACAAACATGCCCTCCCGAATCGGATGCCATCCCCGTCACTGGACGCCTTCTCCAGCTGTTCGGCTTAGGCCTTTGACTACACCCTCTGAACAAGACTTGTAATTGCCAGATTGTTCACCTTCTACCATGGCTGACTCACATGGCGGACCGACTTGTGGTCGCTGGAACCCGGGCCCCCGAATCCTTGTCTGGCTGATCGAGTCCAATTCTTGCCCTTCTTCATCATCTGCTCCGCCCTCGACTCCCGAGACACCAAACACTGGCCACGGGTGACGACTTCGGGATAATACACATGTCGACTAGCAACCCCATGACATGGATCTGGAATCCGATCGAGTACGGTCTTTTCTTCTTTCCTTCGTTGTTCCCGATCTTCTTCTCCCTTTGGCTCGAGGCTGCCAACGTGAGGGTGAATTCGTCTACACCCCATGTTGAACATGGATCCGCGTCCTCGGCGGGCAAACAGACAACCAAAAAAGGCCCTGTCATCTACCATCGGCATCTTGCCTCACTCCAAGGATGAATTCGCCTTTCTTCGTTGTGTCCAGCCACTAAACAAGCAGCCCTGTCTAGTGGGGTCCAAGAACCATGAAGCTGGGTTTTTTGCTTCTTCCATGCCCAGCTTATTGCTTATCATCCCATGGTCTAACCAAGGCACGGCACGGGCAGCTGGGACTCGCATCCCATTCTCCCTCGCCATCTTTCCCTACTTTAGTTCCCGCCCCGCCCAGCCTGTCTTCAGACACTACGTCGCCTTTAGCCAACATCTGGAGCTGACCCTGGATTCGACCCCCGGTTGCCCTGCTTGCTCCAGTCATGCAATCCCGGCTCGCAAGAACGCCTCAAGTGAGATCTTGGGATACAGGAAGATCTCGTATAACTGCGGCAGATTGCAGTAGTATCTCGATCGGATCCCACGTACCAAAATCACGGGAAGACTGGCGTGACACGACCCGGGTTTCTGTATAAGCAAGACATATCTCATCACAACCACGGCAAGCCCACCCACCCTTTACGCGCCCTTCCTATACACTACCCTGGAATGTCGCAGACTTGACTGAGATCCGGCAAGTATTGGTTACACTCTCATCATACACCCTTCACCGCTCTCGCTTCCTGGCGAGGCGAAGCAATTCATTCCTCTGCAAAGGGACCCAAGATACCTCGTCATTGTTTCTTTTCCTCCTATCCGCGCTGCTGGTCTCCCAGCCGGCCGCCACAATCGCCTCCCGAACGGCTCTTCATTGCGAGGGGCATACTTAAAGCTACGAGGGTATCCCATGGTAGAAGCTCTTTTGGTCTCTCATTCCCAAGCCATACTCGTCATATTCCATCTATTCGAGGACCAATCCTACACAGCAACCAGCCCTCTTTCATCACCCTCAAGCAATCCTTGGATTGCATTCGCGAGCTCGTAATGCCTTCCTCGAAGCCTTTGAAGATCAAGCCCTCCGAGGTTGCTGCGGACACCAAGAAGAAACTGATCCCAGAAGTCAACAAATACTTCCGCGAAGATTGGCCCCCCTACTCGGTGCTCTACTCGCAACCACTGCTCCAACTTCCGCTCAGCCGTCCAGCCTTCATGAGCTCAGAGTTACCCAACTTTTGTAAGGGTCACCCAATGTCCAGTCCTGGTGGGGCTTCGGGGCCACGGCTAACCATATCAGATGTTGTCCACAGCGATCCTGTCGACTGCGCACTAGGCTGGGCCCAGAGCGAAGGGGTCCGAATCCCTTTCATCTGTGCCGCGAATGAAAAGCGACCCGGAGGTGATTGGGAGACAGGTGTTGTCGGTTATGAGGTATGATGGCAACAGCATGTCGCATATGACGCAGCCTCTGACTCGATGTATTGTGTAGGAAAGACTGTGCCGTCGCAGCAATCTGTCGGCAACGTTGGGCTCTCCCCATCCGGATACATGCTTGCCAACCAACTATCCAATTCCGATCGAAGGAGCCATCTATTCCCCTGACGTTGGTAGGCACAAGATACCTGATCTAGCATTTTAGATCCTCTTTACTAATGAGGTGGGCAGTTCGGTTCCGCCAGTTCCAGGACAGGATTGAGTCACTAGACATGAAGGACTGGAGGTCGCTTCCAGTCATTTCCATGCCGCCAGCGCGATGGCCGAAGCTCACAGACATGGGACGAAAATACTCATTTTCGGAAGAGCGAGAACTGGTACGGAACAAGATGCGCGCCGCGTTGCGAATCTGCGTATTTAACGGCTACAACCACGTCGTAATTGGCGACTTTGGTCTCGGCAACGGCTACCGCAACCCGCCCAAGGAGTTGGCAGAGCTTTGGCGCGAGGTCTTCCTCTACGACCCGGAATTAAGGGGGCAGTTCCTAGCCGTCATGTTCGCTTTCGAGGACGACCGGCAATGCACAGCCAAGTGTATCCTCGACGACATCGCCAAGAAAACGAAAGGGAGTAGCAGCAGCAGCTCTTCGAAAAGCAAATCCAAGAGCTCGTCATCATCAAGCTCCAGCGGCAGTTCGTCCAGTCACAAGAGTGACTTCAAAATCTTTAGTGAAATCTTCGCAACGAGCGAGATCGCTAGAGTTCGTAGCCAACCCGACCCGCGCTATGCCTTCTCTGCAATCATGGATGGTTCTTGACCGACGTGGTCTTGGCGCATCCTCGACCAGGTTCATGTCTCACTCATGGGTACTCGATGTGAACCGGTGAGACCTGGCCGTACGTCAGGCTGGCTGAGGCGACATACCCTGGGGGGACAGTAGTGTCTCGCCGTACAACCTGTCATGTCAACACATGGCTACAAGAAGGGGGTGTTTGTGTCTCGCAACACAGGCCATCCAACACTATTCCACGGCTAAACCCCTGTCCAAGTGGTCTAATTGGCTCGCAGTGGCCGGGAGGGGGCTCTCATCTTTTGGATTATTCGACCGGGCTTTTAGTTCAGTGGCCCACGCTGGTTGCTTTTTCCGCCCTTGCACACGTCGGGCCTACGATCTAGAGGGTCCCCGGATCTCCAACGTTGGGCGTCTATTACCCGTTCCGGCCATTGGGCTCGGCGAGCTCCAGGGATCGTCGTTGACCCTCTCTCCATCTTTTTTCCTCTCTCGAGTTTTCGCGATGGTCTCCTTGATTATTTTGTGGGCATCGTCTTGTGGTCGACTCCGGGCTGGCGGCGTTGGGATGGGCAGGACAGACAGGTTAGAAGCGATGTATTTGGGACTTGGGAGCTTTTGCAGGTGTCTGGCGTTTTCACCAGGGTCAAGTCACAAATCCCCTCATATTCCATATCCGGATGCAATTTTCAAGCATGATTTAATCTTCCTCGTTACTACACGCTGCACATTTTCTTGGGGCGTCTGGATGTAGGGGTAGCCATCGCGCGCGCAACCTCTCCAGTCCAGCAGCCTTTGATGTGTCTAAGGGATATTTCCTTGTTGCAGCCCGCCTCATTTTCACCCTGCCAACATGGTCTCTCCGTGAGGGCTCTATTGTCTAATGCCGACGACAAGCCTGGCCGATGATCATGGCTCAGCAAAATCTGGAGCACATGTCGCCACTAAAAATGCCGAAGAGGGTAGTTGCTCACCCGGACTAAAGGGGAGAAAAACCTGCAGCAAAACCGAAATAGCGACAACCCTTTTCGATTCGGAATTCCCGCGCTTGGGGAAGTTGGATGTGAGCACTGAGATTGTCGCCCAAAACGTCCTAGCAACAACGGCAAGCTCAACATCCGCGACCAGTGGAATGGGCGAGAGTCTCAGTCTCAGTCTCTGCCCGCTTCTCTGTCGAATTCGTAATCCACTTGTCCTGGGCATACTAAAATGTTTGCCTAGGCACGTGCCGCGGCGCCACTTGACGAGGAAAAGCAAGAATAGAGAAGGCTCGCCTGTCTTGCCTGTTCACCGGCGGCAACCTTTGGCTCTCCAACGAATGCTCAAGAACCGGTGTCTCTGAAGGGATGGAATAGCGAGAGTCTCTGCCATTGTCCTCCCAACGCCGCGGTTGGTCAGGCTGGCGAAGAAACGATAGGCTGTGAGAGCTGAGCGTCCGGTGGGCGGGATCTTCGACTGGGATCCCGAGTGCCTATGGGAGGGTTGAGAGGACACCCAGGCTTGCTTTTTCGGGAGCTGACATGATCTTGAGCGCAAACAACGCTGCGCATGTCCTCGTCATTTACGAAAAAATTCGGCAGTGGTCCCAAAAAATCCAAATACCTCCTCACCCCTGCCTGCATGCCAGATCTTGACCGGCACATTCGATCGACTCGAACTTTGGAAACTTTGGGTACCACTGCGTCCGCACTCCCCACGACGGACCCCCCACTCTCACCACCCCAAGTAATGTACTTTTTTTTTTCTCCCCTTCTCGAGAAACAATACTAGTACTGACCTGGCTCTGAAGACCAGCAAGGTGGACCTTGAGGCGGGGAGGATCCCCGAACACGGCGAGAGGTTCTGTCATTTCTCAATTTACCGAATCACCAGATGGCTGATGCGAGGCATCTTGCCTGTGACACCTGGTACGGCCGAAACGCAGAAGACCCGTTACGGCCTTTATCAACCGGGGAGAGACTTCGTAGGCCGTCAGAGTTTCCCATCGCAACCCCTTCTACACGAACAAACAACAGACTCGCCTCCCTGTCTGTCTACCCGACTGATGGTGACATGAACCCAAGCGTCACGAGAACGTTCGAGGTCAGAGGGAGGATCGCGGGAGAGAAAGAGGGGATATCTTTCGAACCCCTGGAACCGGGGGCTGACGCCACCAGGGCCCGACCACGCGGGACCGGAGGGCACTCCGCGGTCGCACATCCCGTAGCCCTCTCCAAATGCTGGCCCTTGCATGGGGCCATGGGAGTCTGGCCATCCAATCACACCTCGTGCGAAAGGTGCCGAGCTGGGCTCCCTGCCAATTCCCCGATATGGTCGGTTACACCAGACACCAACACCCGCGGAGGAGGGGGCGGGGGTGAAGATGCAAAAGACATTCCGCGAGGACTATCTCTGTGTAGGGAGAGGGGCCTCTGCGAAAAGAGCCGCGGCTCGCTCTCTTTCTGTGTGTTTTTTTTTTTTTTTTTTTAATTTTCTCTCTGCCCGCGCGGCGGTCAAGGGATATACTGGCGTCTTTTTGGTGACCCGGGGGTGAGGAAGTCATTTACGCCCTTTTAAAAAACTCTTCATGATGTGATTTCCTTTTCTGGGTAGGGCTAAGAAATGATTGCTAGTGCAGCACAGCATCGTCGTTGCGCTCTCCTCCTTTCCCTCGTCAGTAACACCATTGACAGGATTTCGTGCGTCCCTGTTCTTGATGGGCTCTGCATTGAACTCGCCATGGGCATGGGTGGGCGGGTGATCGCTGCTGCGTCGACGCCCGACCCGTCGTGCATGGCATGATGCTTCGACGGATCAAAGGAGTGGGACAAGGTGGCAAGCTACCTCCTCTTGTTTTATTTCTCCCAACGGGAATCCCCAAAACGTCATGTGCGGCAGGAGACTGTGAGAAGAGTCCCCTGTGGTAGGTACATCATCAACAGCTCACCGCTTGGAGGGATGAGAGACATTGTAGGGCGGTAACTATATCCCACCGCCAACGCTTCCTCTTCTGGCATTTTGAGCCGCCCAAAATAAGACGAGGCGTTTCCCGGATGGAGATCCCGCCTTACGTTGGGGAATGGAGGAGAATTTTTTTTTCTCCCCCCTCCTCTCCCCCTCTCACCATGGGGTTTTTTTTTTTTTTTTTCGTTTCTGAGACATGCATGTAAGCCTCATCGGTGGAAGAGGGAAGCTGGGTCAGTCAAAGTCATGGGTAAGGAAAAGCGATGCGACTGATCTCCGTCAGGGATCACGCATGCTGCAGCTGCGCGCAGATCAGCTAGAACACCCCCGGCACCACCGACACCCACCGTTCCCTGCCCTTTTTTTATTCCCGAGCACCAGACTGACGGGGTGGGGAGGGAGGGACGCAGAGAGGCCCAACCCGGCTCGGGTCGATCGTCTCATATTTGGGCCCGTCCAGAGCATGCATATCAACCCAACCCGGATATACCGAGAGAACCTGCCATCTGGACTTGGAAGATGAGCTAAGGGGTGTTACGGGAGACGGGATGGAGATTGGTGAGAAGGCTACTCCGGAAGACGGCATGTTTCACAGCCCTCAGACCCAACGACGTCCACTCGTTCGTCCCTGTGATATCATTCCCATCCTCCCCCCCCCCTTCGTCCGTCAGATCTACCTATATGCCGGGCATTCAAAAAAAAAGGTGTCCAAGGAAAAAAAAAAACTGGGCCGGGTAGCAACGCCGTGCAACCAGGGAAAAGTACGCAAACAAGGTAAAACAAACAGTGGCGGTGGTGGGCGCTGGGACTAGCAGGAGAAAGAAGATGAAGTTGTCCGTCTCCCGCACGCCCCCAAACGGTCCACAAAGTAGGTACTAGTATCTGTCTCAGAAACCTTGAGCAAACGTCAGTCACCTCTCGAGGGGGGGGAAACCCGATGAGATGAGATATTGCCAGAAGTAGCAACCCGCGCCCGTCGAATTTCCTAAACCCGCCCCCCACGGGGGATCGTGTCGTGCGAAACTAGGTTGGCGGACGAACGAGTGGACCACCTCGGCCGCTCGTCATTCCATTGTTTCCCGTATTTTGATCAGTATTCTGTCCATTATCACATCTCACATCTCACAGTCTCGCATCAAACTTTGGGACAGTGAGAGAGAGGGAGATGCTGGGAGGACTGGAATTCAGTGAGAACTTGTGTCGTACTAATTATGCCGTTCATTGCTGTCCGCATTTGGCGGCGTGGTTTTTGCTATAACCTGGTACACAGCCTTGAAGGGGATCGTCGATCGGGGATCCATATCCTATCCCATGGCTCAGAGCCCTGGACAAGGAAATATAGTCACCTTTCAATAGTGTTGGGCGAGGGTTGGAAGGCATGCGAACATAAGTAATGCTGAGGTCGTCGCACTTTCAATTAGGCAAAGGCCATTGAATATCATAGGGGACTAATAGGGACCGTGTTCGCGGTAGTAATTGAACAAGCAATATCCGTTGCAGTCGATGGCCGAGCGGTGTAATTGTAGTCTTGACTGGCAAAGAAATATGTTGGCTCATGGTCCTACTTAATGCCATGGATAGCTTCCCCTTATAATACTTGTCGCTATAGTAATTTATCCCGTGGGGCGCGTCCCTGAGCAGGTACCTACCTACCTGTACATGGATGATGGAGTACATGGAACACATGGAATACATGGAAAACTGTCACCTGTTCGAGATGTCGCTACTTCCAGCTAAACTTTCCTCGCATTCTTTTCTTCTTTCACTCTTTTTTATTGTTGGGGATGAATCTCATTGACTATAATATGAACCCAGGGTTTTGTAGCCGTTCGCTGTCCGGTGGATGCTCGAGACAGAGGTGCGATGATTTTGCAACGGCGAGAGGGGCCGAGGCCTGGCGAGCTGTGAGAAAGCTGTCCCCAGGATCTACTACAGGAGGGCCATGGGCTCGAGGTGTCGCAACGACAGGAGCAGGCGTGGGTGTGGCCTAAGAACATTGCTTGAGGAGACTTCAGACCTCGTCCTGCTTTACCTTCCACGGCCAGCCACTGATGTGTTTGGCACGTCGTTCGGACCCGTCTTCATCGTCTACTTGTGATGGCATACGACGTTCACAAGGGGGCATCAACGTGGACACAACGAGGGCCTACCTCGTCACTAGTATCGTCGACGACTACAGCGAGGACAGAGGCTCCGTTGGCCATAAAAGGGGGTTTGTGGAATTCGCGAGGAGGGGCGGCCAAGGGAGCCCTGCGACGGGTCGGTTGATACATCATTCATCAGTGCGAAGAGAGCCGGCTTGTTCAGCGTTTGCTGGAGATATTCTTTGATGGTTGTTTACTACTTTCTTTCTTTTCGAGACCCTGGACACCCAATGTTTATGCAGTTCTGACAACGCTCAAAACATCAAAAAAAAAGTTTAACCCACGCCCCAAGACTACTGCTCGATATCGACCGGCGCCTCCTACTCCCACAGTCACTTCCTATTTGCCTTCGCCGCTTACCAGTAATTGGGTCGCAGGCCGGCAAAGCCCGCTAGTGCGTTGGCGTCTGTCAGCGGGTCGTCTCTCTTTCTTTGGCCGGAAAGCTGTCATGTCATGTTAGCTATAGTTCTTGCTACAAGGGGTTTTTGAGTGTGGTGATTTTGTACCTCAAGCTGGACGCTCCTGTGGAGGTGTACGAGCCAATCGACGTAGCTCTGTGCCTCGTTGTTCCTGTCTTCGACGAGCATGCGCGCGAACTCGTATTCGGCGCCGTCGATGCCTTGCCTCGCCAGCTGGATACCCAGGCCTTTAGATCCCCGCATCGTCTTGAGGAACTCGACGATATTCCGTACTTGAGCGTTCAGATGTGTCTGAAGCATGGGCAGTGACGAGGTGTATGCGTCGAGGCTCTGAAGGGTCGTCTTGTCTTCGCCGAATAGATCGGCAATGAGGTTCGGTGAGGTCTGGGAATGAAGCCACAGGAGGCACTGCTGGCCGTTGTCGACGAGGTAGACACCGCCTGGTTCGACGCGGGAGAAGGATGTGCGGATCGCCGGTGGCACCTTGAGATGCCCAGATTCGTCGGGGAAGCCCTCCTCCGGGGCGAGGTTGTGGATGGGAATCATGCGCGGATACAGGTATAAGCTCAGTTCTTTGGCACCCATGGACCGGATCATCCTCATCTCGTGGACTCTGCGGTCGGAGCTCTCGTTACCCCCCTTGAAAGCGCGGCACTTGAGCAGACCAAGCATATACATTGAGAACTCCTTGAGCCTTTCCGGCATGACCAGCTGGCCGTCCGGTTGCGCCGAAGTCAAGAAGTTCTTGCGGTACGCCGAGAGAATATCGATTGTACGCTCCGTCAGATGATTGCGCACATCCTTTAGCGTCGCAGATGTGCCGGCCAGTTTTGTGCTCGCCTCCTTTGCCAAAATGGTAAAAACAGCATCTTGGTCAATGAACTTAACACTGTCCCTTGGGTTGTCGCAAACACTTGCAATAATGTTTGAGCATCGCACTCTCCGCTGGCCAGAAGCGGTAGTGTACAACAGCGCCGACTGGAAGTGGGCGTCCAGCTTCGAATCCAGCTTGCCGTCGTAAGAGAATGTGACGCCCATGGCCTTGTCAGCATCAATAACGCCAATTTCCAGGTCGGCACCAAAGGTGTGGTGGATGAAGTTGCCGTGGTAGCCGTTGATCTGCAAGCCATTCGAGCAACGGACCTTCATCAAAGCCTGGAAACCAGTCTCGCGCGTGACCGCATGCTTGATTTCCATGGACAGCTTCGTGTTGTCGCGAGCTCCGATGAAGTTGGGGTAATAGAACGTCTCTCCACCGGTAGAGGCTGCAACATGGCCGACAGTGGCAATATCGAGGTAGCCTCCAGAAGGCGAGGCGAGGAAGAAGTCAGCGCCGATGCCAGTAGCTACCATCTTCTCTGCCACCTTCTTCCATGCCGGGTGCTCGGTAGAGAAGAGCTTCTTGTCGATTTCTCCACCCGGGTGTTTTCCATCGTCGCGAAGGAAAAGACGGCCAGGTCCCCAGGTAGGCAGAGCGGCCAGAGAGCAGACGATCTTGCCTCCAGTCTTTTCTAACGCGGCTACGGCAGAGTTGAGAGTCGCCAGCAGAGCAGGTTCGGGGTTCTTGATGTCCGAGAACATAGTGGGTAGCATGGTAAGTAGAGATGTGATGACATCCCTAAAGCAAGTCAGTCAGTGCGAGGGTGCTACATTACACGGCAGGCAATCTTACTTGGATTCATAAGGGTCAACAAAGAGACCGTCACTCAGGGGCACGAATGGGTCCTCAAGATCCGGCATGATCATCATCTGGGCTTGATCTAGGGCGGGCTGCATCCATTAGTCCATTATTGACTGTTTGTAGTCCTGGCGAGCAACTCACATTGACGTTGTAGAAGTGGATATCCTTGTCATAAGTCATGAATCCGACCTTGGCACCAGGGGGAATACTCTTCTTCGGCTCGCCATCTTCGTCCCTTTCTGCGTCCTCGCCACCGTACAAGGCGGCAACAATGCCCTCGCAGAAGGACTCGATAAATCCCTTGTTGAAAGACTCCTGGGTGACATCAATGACGAACAGCCAGCGCAGGCCAGTGGGCTCCTTCGTCCAGTACTCCTTAGGCACTACAAACTCCACAGTGCCCCTGGTAAGCTCTGGCCGCTGATCGCGATCCACCCTGACACCTTGGGGAGTGAGTGCGGAGAAGTATTCGGACTGGGTGTCATTGGGGTAAGTGCACAGGTTGCAAACAAACTTGTTGCCGCCGGACCGGAACATCATGAAGGGGTTAACGTAAGCTCTGCAACGGCGGCATCTTGGAGGGCCAGAATCGCCGAAATCGAGGACTGGGATCTCAAGCTCGCCGGGTTGAAGAGGTGCCATTGGCTGGAGGAGAAGACCCATTGGGAGACCAGTAAGTGCCAGACCCTCGGCATTGGACGGAATACTGTTCAATGTTAAGCGCGCGAACTTGGGCGAAGCGTTGCCCTGGTCGTATGCAACGTAAGAGACCGTCGAGGGAGGTGGCAGGTGTTTCTCAAAGGTAGGGTAAACGTTGGAGAAGTAATGTTGTTGAAGAGAGTCACGGGAGACTGGCACACTAGGCAGGTCGTCGAGGGACAGTTTCTGGTGGCCGGAAGTCTGAACTACTGCCGGCGGTCCACCACTAGCATCAGCGCCATTTCGGGTCGCAAACTCGGCCGGGGAAGCGGGATTGCCGGGGGTGAAGGTTTGGCCAGCAGCTACGGGAAACTGGTTCATCTGTGCGTACTGGGCTTGCAAGGGGTCGTTGAGGAAGGCGGTGGCATTCGTGCCGGCAGCGGGAATTCCGTTGAAGGGTTGCGACGAGCCTGTCGCCTCGACCTGGTGATATGCGTGGCGGTCCTTCTTCTTCCTCCTCGCGGTGCCATGGCCATCCCCGAGTGACATACCCCCCATTTGCGCCGCCAAGTTTTCCTGAGACTGGAATCCAGGACTCTGCGCATACTCTTGGCCCGGGGGAGCGCCATACGGCTGTCCCTGAGGCGGCACGGAGCCAGGCTGGCCGCCATAGTATTGTTGTCCGGGAGGAGCAGGGGCGCCGTATGGAGCTCCCTGCTGGTACCGCTGCCCCGCGATGGGAGGGGAGAACTGGGGAGGTGCGGGCTGTGTCGATTGATTGGGGTTCGAAGGGTCTTGCTCGCCCTGGCCCAGCTGGTGGTACATGCTGAAGTCAGACATGTTTGCAGAAAATGGGCGGTGGTCGGTGTGTTGGAGGGTTGCGTGATGCGAAGCTCCTGGTCGATTGTTCGGGGGACTCGAATTAAATGCGGGCTAAGTACGGTAGCTTTCTAGCTGAGGTCGGAAGCACGGCGAGGTAGCTTGCTGTTGTGCACCGTTGGGATCGGGTATCAAGATTAAGGCTCCCAGAAGAATTGAACAAGAAAAGCGTGCACGCGGTCAAGAGCGCGCCATGCTCTGCAGGATCTTGAAATGGGGTGTTTGGCGACAAACTCGAGGGCAAGCCGAGCTTCTGGAAAAGTGACAAGCTTGAATTGTGTCCCCTTTCGGTCCTCTGGCCAGACGCACGAATCAACAGGGATCCCGGCCAAATTGACACGGTGACTTTCCGACTTGTTTTTCCAGACCCGATGTCTTTTTGGCATCCGACCCTGGCCAATGCGGGAGCTCCAGCAGCTGCCCGTTCCGGCGTTCACCCGTTGGAGCCCACGGAGCCGGGCCTGTCTCCACCTGCTGGAGATAAGTTACGCTAGTCCCATTCAGGCTCGGAATCGCACCGCCGCTACTCCGATATACGTAGGTAACAGATGAAGGCACGGTATCCACCTATCCACTCGTTCATGACGGAGCCTCAGCTGGCCCCTGCTCTTCAATGCTGCTTTCGCGGCGGCACGTACCTGAGCACCCTGTACCTAGGTACCTTATCCGTACGCTTTGCATGCTTCCTTGAACTTTCTGTCCCTGGTTTATTTTACGCGACATCTCCATCGTCGACCCTTCAAACCCTCTACAGTCGCAAACGACGGCGACCCAGTCTTTCCTGTTATCTGCGCACCAGCGCTATGGTCATTGCCCACACGTTTGGACCTTGAAGCGACCTCATGTCGGATCGAACCCAAGAATTTAATCTTCAAACGATGCATGGCGGCCCCGCTGAATAGACACTCAACATGTTTACCTTTTGCCCTCTCCAGGGCGCCCTTTCCGACTCGACAGCGTCGCAATCGATCCTTGAGCTCGACGGAGGTGTCAAGATTTTGATAGATGTTGGCTGGGACGAGTCTTTCGATGTCGAGAAGCTTCGGGAGCTTGAAAAGTAGCCGGCCCTTTCTACTCCTCGGCGCGCACTTGACGACCGCTGACACTCCTCTAGACAGGTCCCGACTCTGTCAATCATTCTTCTGACGCATGCTACGACATCGCACTTGGCTGCATTTGCCCATTGCTGCAAAAACTTCCCCTTGTTTACGAGAATCCCCGTATACGCTACCCGACCTGTAATTGATCTGGGCCGCACCTTGACCCAGGACCTCTATGCTTCCACCCCTCTGGCCGCGACAAAGATACCCCACGGCTCACTGACCGAGGCCGCATATTCCTTCTCCCAGAAACCAAATGCCGACAGCGACTTCCTCCTCCAAGCACCGACCTCTGAGGAAATTACACGATACTTTTCCCTGATCCAGCCTCTCAAGTACTCGCAGCCTCACGAACCCCTTCCGTCCCCCTTCTCGCCGCCGCTCAATGGACTCATGATTACAGCCTACAATGCAGGCCACACTCTCGGAGGAACGATATGGCATATTCAGCATGGTCTGGAGTCGATTGTCTACGCGGTCGACTGGAATCAAGCCAAGGAAAATGTCTTCGCCGGAGCCGCTTGGCTAGGTGGGGCCGGAGGCGGCGGCGCCGAGGTCATCGAACAACTGCGAAAGCCGACGGCTTTAGTTTGCAGTAGTAGAGGTGCAGAGAAGGTGGCTCAAGCTGGCGGTCGCGCCAAACGCGACGAGCAGCTTGTCGACTTGATCAAGACCTGCGTTAGCCGAGGAGGCACCGCCCTCATCCCAGTGGACTCGAGCGCACGAGTTTTGGAGATTGCGTATCTGCTCGAACATGCCTGGAGAGTAGACTCGGACAACAGTCTCAAGACAGCAAAACTGTACCTGGCCGGACGAAATATGTCAAGCACCCTGCGATATGCACGAAGCATGTTGGAGTGGATGGACGACAACATCGTGAGGGAGTTCGAATCGGTTGCTGATGGGCAACGTCGGGCGAATGGTGCTGAGGGAAAGAGTAAGGAGGGGGTGCCTTTCGACTTCAGATATCTGAAGCTCGTTGAACGCCGGGCACAAATCGAGAAGCTCCTCTCGGGATCTGCGGACAATGTTCAAGCAGAGGGAAGAGTCATTCTCGCAAGCGACGATACGCTGGAGTGGGGCTTCTCCAAAGACTTGATCCAAGGTCTAGCAAAAGACTCCAGGAATTTGGTCATACTGACAGACAAGCCAGCCAGGTCACTGACTGAACGATCATCAATAGCGAGAACCCTTTGGGATTGGTGGACTGAACGGAGAGATGGTGCTTCGGTGGAAGAGTCGAGCAACGGCAACAGCCTTGAGCTTGTCTATGGTGGCGGTAGGGAGTTGGAGATCCAAGAAGCCAAAAAGCAAGCATTGGACGGAGAAGAACTCAACGTATACCAGCAGTGGCTCGCTACACAGCGTCAGCTTCAGGCTACGTTACAGAGTAGCGGTGGAGCTTCCTTGCAAGCACCCGCAGACGCTGCAGACGACGTCTCGTCTGATTCCTCATCCGACTCGGGCGAATCCGACAACGAGCAGCAGGGCAAAGCCCTCAACATTTCAACGACCATGGGTCAGGCAACGCGCAAGAAGGTTGTTCTTACAGACGAAGATCTTGGCATCAACATTTTGACGAAAAAGCGGGGTGCCTACGACTTCGATGTAAGGGGCAAGAAGGGCCGCGAACGCTCATTTCCTCTCGTCATGCGGAGGAGACGCGATGATCAGTTTGGAGACGTCATCCGACCCGAAGATTACCTCCGTGCTGAGGAGAAGGAGGAAGATACACCGGACAACGAGGGTCTGCGGAGAGACGACGATGATGACCGACTTGGAAAGAAGCGCAAATGGGACGACGGAAACAACAAAGCAGCAAACAAGCGCCAGAACAACAGGGCAGGATCTGTAGATGATTTGGACGCCAACGCGACAGGCGACCATGTTGCCGACGAGCTGGACGACGTGGAGGATGTCGTCGAGGAGGAGGTACAGGGTCCATCCAAGTTGATCGTATCAACAGAGAAGGTCATGGTCAACTTGCGTATTGCGTTTGTTGACTTTAGTGGATTGCACGACAAGAGGAGTTTGAATATGTTGATCCCATTGATCCAGCCGAGAAAGCTTATCTTGGTTGGCGGCACTACGGACGAGACAACAGCGCTCGCAGCAGATTGCAAGAAGCTGCTGGCCGCCCAGATTGGAGCCTCAGAGGAGAGCGCGATCGACGTCTACACGCCGGCAATGGGCACCTGGGTAGACGCGAGTGTCGACACAAACGCCTGGGTGGTCAAGTTGGCGGACAGCCTGGTCAAGAAGCTCAAGTGGCAGAATGTACGCGGCCTGGGCGTCGTGACTGTCACAGGTCAGCTCATTGCTGAGGCTCTGGCCAAGGAAAAGCTTATCGAGAAGGACGACGGGGCCAACAAGAGGCAGAAGACCGAGACCGAAGATGGCGAAACCGGCGAGGACGTCAAGGAGGAGGAGAAGGAAGAGGATGAGGCTATTGACATCGAGGTGGTCCCCACGCTGGACTTGTTACCCTCGAATATGGCATCAGCGGTGCGTTCGGTCGCACAACCGTTGCACGTGGGCGACTTGAGGCTCACGGACCTGAGGCGAGCGATGCAGTCATCGGGATACACAGCCGAGTTCCGTGGCGAGGGTACGCTGGTGATCAATGGCGCTGTGGCGGTACGAAAGACGAGCACGGGCAAGGTGGAGGTGGAAAGCGTGGGTATCGCGGATGCAGCGACGATGATGCAGCACCGCAGCACGTTCTACGAGGTGAAGAGGATGATTTACGATGGTCTGGCTGTGGTGGCAGGAGCATGAAAAGCTCGCTATCCCTGCGATGGAGACTGTCTGTGTAAGCTTAGTCCGATACTCAATGTCAATAATAAGATGCAGAATGGATTGGCGGGGAAGACCCAATGCGTGCAGTGATTTCATAGTTGACATGCCTAATTACACGCTGCGTGCGCCAAACTGGGCCTGGCTCTTCCCGTCAAATCTGAAGAGAAGAGGCAATGTGACGAGATGCCAACGTCGAGGGTGTGACACCCTCAGCCATAGGCCAATAATGGAGGCGGTATTCGTGACGACCGTCGGTTCCCGTCGCAGGCGATGATGGCCGGGGGGTTATGTCGCCCGGAGCATCCAAGAATGGGTCCGGAGGAACCAACGACGCATTGGATTGGGCCTTAATTGCTCCGGCAGACGGCATTGGAACAAGGGTAAATGCCGGCGTGTTCCACAAAGACGTCAGGAGCATTTAGGAGCTGGGTACTGCTTGGTTCGACTAGTCAGAACTGGGGAAAACGAAAGGGTTCTACTGGTCTGCTCCAGCCATCTATACTACGTAGTTGGGGTTCTCTCTGACTGGTCATGCGTGCACAGCGGGAGACTCAGGAGGATCGTCCAGATGACCCGCTTGTGATGTGTCGGGGCGATTGAAGTGAGGAGAACCCAGTCCACCTTAGCCCAAAGTTTTCCGATTTCCCCAAAAGACTGCATCCGACCATGATACGGCTAGGAGCATTGGGTGGACGTGCTTCGGTTAAGGCTGCGTACTCCTAGGGTGCAGAGTATAAATGGTCCATCATGTCACGACTTAGGCTACAAGAGACGAATAGTCAGACCGCGGTATTTGGCTAAACCCATCTTTCAAACCAATCATGTTATCCATCGATAGTCACCACCTAGCACTCGGCCTCGTTGTGGTCCTGCTCGTCTTTCTGGGCAGCACACTACGAGCAGCTTTTCGTCCCGGCCTACGCAGTATCCCAGGCCCCTTCTTAGCTAGATTCACTCCTCTATGGCGTTTATCCTTTGTCTGGAAGGGCAACGCCCACTCGGACTACCGCCAGCTTCACCACAAGTACGGGCCAGTCGTTCGGACTGCACCCAACGCGGTTGACATTTCTGATCCGGCGGCCCTGCAAACCATCTACGGCATAACTTCAAAGTTCATGAAGGTGTGTGCAATCCCGAGCAAGGACCTCCGAAACGCAACATAACACAATGATTCCTAGTCGAACTTTTACAATGTCTTTGACAATATGTACGAGGACGAATTCATGCCCAGCATGTTCACGACCACCAACGCCGAGGTACACAAGGCTCTCAAGCGACCGGTGGCCCAAAAGTACTCCATGACGTCCATTCGAACGCTCGAGTATCTAGTGAACCCCTGTACGCAAATGTTCACGGATGCCATGACCGACCTGCAGGGGCAGGTGGTCGACTTGGGCACCTGGGTTCAGTGGTACGCGTTCGACGTCATCGGCGCCATCACCTTCTCCCGCCGCTTCGGCTTCATGGAGACCCGGAGCGATGTCAATAATGTGATCGCTGGTATCGAAGGCGGCCTCGAATATGGCGGACTCGTTGGAGTCATACCTTCCTTGCACAAGTATCTTCTAGGCAACATCACGCTCAGGAAGATTTTGACTAAGTTCGGAACTAATGACCCGTTGCGGACCGTTACAAATGTGAGTACGAAGAATCTCGCGCATCTTTCTCTCCTTTTCCCCACGCATGTCGAGTTGACTGGAACATGTAAAGATGGTATTGGATGCCCTCGGAGAATACGATGCCAAACCAGGCTCTTCTGAACGAGGAGACTTCCTGGCATATCTGCGACGAGAGCAGGCGTCGACTGGCGACCAGCTGAGTACTCCGGACATGATGAATCACTTGATGAATAACCTGTGAGGGAGCACGAATCCCTAGCAAATTGACTTGCACTAACTGATGTGTTCAAAAAGCCTGGCTGGCAGCGATACCACTGGAATCGCTCTCCGGGCTATGTTCTACTACGTCTTGCGCGACAAGCGCGTATATGACGTTTTACAAAAGGAAATCGACGAAGCACAAGCACGAGGCGAATTATCGCCCGTCATCACTTTTGCAGAGAGCCAGAAGCTCGAATACCTGTAAGTTTGATCTTCAACCCCGGCGGCCCTAACGATTTCACCATCCCGACATTAACACAACACAGCCAAGCGTGCATCAAAGAAGCCATGCGGATGCACCCGGGCGTATCCTACCCACTCGAGCGTGTCGTCCCCGAGACGGGGGCTGAAATCTCTGGATTTCACCTACCGGCCGGCACCATTGTAGGCATGAACGCCGCCGTGATTCACCGCGACCGCGACATCTTTGGCCACGATGCAGACACCTTCAGACCTGAGCGCTGGCTCAGCGACGATGTCGAGGCAGTCAAGACGATGGACCGGCATAATATGAGTGTACGTATAAAAAGTGTTTGATAAAGTTTTTGGACCCACCTTGACGCAGCGAGCTGATTTTACATCTCCGGATTTCCCTAGTTCGGAGCCGGTGTCCGTACTTGCATCGGCAAGAATATTTCCATCATGGAGGTTGGAAAGGTTGTACCTCAGATTTTGAGGCAGTTCCATCTTGAGTGGGCGTCTAGCGAGCCAGAGTGGCAGGTATCGACGTATTGGTTTGCGAAGCAGTCGGGTTTGCTGGTGCGATTCAGCCCGCGGGCGCCCGTGACCAAATAGTCTTCAAAAAATGATTTAGCGGTTAATTATCCAAAAGTGTCGGCGTCAACTATTAGCTTGAGGCTGACTAGCTGCTCCTGTGGATTTACGTAGTAGAAGTGTGTTGCTATGCAGGCTGCGGTGTGGTGTTCACTGCTCGGTAATTTACTTAGTTGGAGTAACCGTAGCAGCACTAGAGAAAACTTAGATAATGAGGTGTTTTTTTGGTCCATGACAAGTACCACATAGCTTGATGGCCTGCTCCTTCGCAGATTTGATGTAACCTTCTCGAACTCAAAAATGTTGGAGATGGATGGGGATCGTGTGTATTTCGTGGAAAAGATCACTGCACTTCCCAAAACGTCCCGGGCTGCTACTACTTGCCGAGACCGAAGATAAAGGCGCCAGATTGCGTACGAAGTACGAGGGGCCCCGTGAAGATCTCCCGGCAACTCCACCGCTACCCCGCAAAGAAACGGGATTACTAAACCCTTTCGAGCCTACTGCATAGTTCCCACAGCCCCTGCAAGCTCGCGGAACGCGGACGCTCCGTCTAAGGCAGCTTCGGCGCCTGGGCTTCTCTGGCCTTTTTGCCCGCCGGCCCACTCCAACGTTGACACTACACACTCTCTCCTGCCGACTCTGCGGACGCGGGGGCAACGATTCGTGTTCCATCCAGCCGCTCCGACGCGGCGACGCACTCGACGCCAATAACTTTACTACCAGGTAGATCACGATGACTTCCGAGTCGCCTCAGACTCCTACGACCCACCACCCTACCCCAGGCAATGATGGCTTGAGTCCCCTGGAATCAGACGAGGGCAAGCTGCGAGTCTGCGACCACTGTAGAATGTTCGTTCGTATCGACTGATTTCCATCCACCTATCTCCATCGTCGGAGGGGGGCTGGGGGGCTGCTTCTGGACTGACACCATTTCTACAGCAAGAAGACGAAATGTGAGAGACCATGTCGCTTCGCTTCGCGACTTCGACGTCTTTGACTGCCGCCCAACAGCCTCGATTAACATTGTGGACTCGGAACAGGTGATCTGGTCCGTCCTACGTGCGGCAACTGCCGTACGCGTCGCATAGTCTGTTCGCATACCAAACGAAGAAGAAAGCCAGGTACTTTTGCGTAGTGAATGACTATTACTTTGATTCGAGTTGGGTTTCTGACCTGTGCTACTACGTTTGTTTCAGGACCTTCCAAAGGATGTACAAAGAGACCCAAGCACTCGACCAACGCTGGGTCGGTCTCTTCGTCAGAGAGCGGTCCGCGAAGGCGAATCGCCCCCTCGACAATCTACCCCAACGGCTCGCGTTCTACGGCGTATGGAGAGAGGAATCCAACAAGCTCGATTGAAGATGTATCCCTTCAGTTTTGGTCTGAAAGTGGATGGGGAATGCCGTTGTCCTATGGCCCAGACATGAGCCTTGAAATGGAAACTTACCTGTCAGTAAATGAGGTCCATCCACGCGGCCGAGTGATGCGGAATGGCAGGATCTAACAGAGTCCACAAGACTGAACCTATACTTCATACACATACAGCCAAACTACCCGTTATTCGAGTCTTGCCCAGACAGACGACCCGGAGAGAGGCTCGACATGTCACCACGTCTCAAAATGGCCTTGTTCGCCGTTTCATCACGATTCGTAGCCCCAGGCTTCTTGACGTGGTCACCGGGAGACTTTGCGCAACGAGCCAAGAGTCTCTTCAACGACTCTGACCTCAGCGTCGACGAATTGAAAGCGTCCTTCCTCCTTTGCTTCCACGCCATGTCGGACTCCTTGACGTGGGCGACGGTCACCGAGGCGACCAAAATCACGAGGATGGCTGATCTCTATTACAAGCTCCACCTCGGAGGAAAGCGTAACGAGTCTGACACGGCCTTTTACCTCGGCAGCGACGGCGCAGCTTGTAGGGATGGGGTGACGGCGAGACAAGGGGGCGACGCAGGCGATTTGGGAAGTAAGATGAAGGAGTGGAATAGGGTATGGTGGTGTATCTACCGTCTTGACGCCTGCTGCTGTGCCACCACGTAAGTTTGGAGGTCGACATTGCTGCTGGGAAATCTGCTCTGCTGTGCTGACATGGAACGCAAAAGCAGGACGTCACCAAACCCGATCTCGACTCGTCTGGAAGAGGAAATCAGGTTTCCTTTTTTACCAAACACCGAGTCCCTATACCAGCCAGCCCTTGACTCGGAACGACATCAGGACGTGTTCCAACCCGACTCTCTGAGCAGATCGAAGCACCCGAAGCACTGGCAGACCATGAGAGCCATCTTTTCTCAGCCGTCGTGCCGGAACCAGAATCTCTACCTCGGCGTGTGCTCCTTTGTGAGATCTGTCACAGACCTTCGGTGCCTCGTGAAGTCCAGCCGCGGCCGAGGTCTGGAGGACCGCCTGCGGGAGCTCGAGAGCGATAGCGCGGCCACGGCCTTTGCGCTGCCCTTGTGGTATTTCCAGCCTGTCAGAAACTTGGTCATCGCCGAGACGGAAGAAGATCACGCGTCTCGGTTGAAGAATCTGCTTGTCTGGTCCTGGTAAGTCTACAAATCCACCTGGTGACGTATTGGTAGATGATGTTGATCAAATCGGCGCATGGTCTAGTACCAACTTACTACTCGCCATCTGTGCGGCAGATATGAGCAGCTCTCGATCGAGCGGAGCTGCTGCTTCCGATCTACCAGCCCACTGGCGCTCGATCTTGGACAAGGCAAACGACGCCACCGACATCATTCGCAAGTGGAAGCCCGCCTACGTCGACGTCGTCGACCCCATGTGCTCGTACATTGTCCTTTTGGTCGGCTCAATCTTGTCTTTTGAAAGGGAGCTCTCGTCTGAGAAGGCTCTGTACTCCTCGCAGCTTGACCTGCTGGAGTTATTCTTGGAGCAGATAGGAACTCGCTGGCCTATAGGTGCGTTTTGTTCACATTAACCTTGGTCTATATCATATCCCATCTGACAACTTTTGACGTAGCAAATCGTCTCGCCAGTAAGTGATGTTACTCATAGTTTTTCTAAGGGTTGAACAAGCTGACTGAAAGGATGAAAAGAATCACTTCAATCGATACAGGTGAAACTGATTTCGGAAAAGCCTACAATTGAGACGGCGCTCACTTATGTGAGCCAGCTGACGAACCCTTTCAATGGCCAACCGGTGCACCCGGCCTTGAAAGGTGAAGCCTCGGGAGCTAGCACTTTGGAATCTATGGCGGCAAGGGATGTAAGGACCGGAGACTATGCAATGACTAGCGTATATGATGAAGGATACAGGCGATATTCTGACCTGGACCATGTTGATTTCACAAGTCTAGAGGGAGTTTTGGGGGGTATGGACCCGATGGATATGCTGCTACAAGTAGGTTGTGGAACAGAGGTACCGAGGTAGGAGGAGCTGGCACCACGAGAACATGGCGTCCATGGATATTTTTTTGTGCAGGAACATGTCCCGCCATACAAGGGAGAGATTGCTCTTAATATTTGGAAAGCCCGCGGGGACCATTTCATGCTTGACGGCGAGCGAGTGACGTGGATATGAGATGAACTCAAGTCGGGTTGGGGCATAACCTCGAGGACGGGGGAAAAGCCATCTGGTGACAGGTGCGGCACATCAGACGCTGCGCATGAGAACCTTTGTGCTGATTAGTTTGGAAACACTGTTCTTATTCCCAAATAAACATGTGAAAGAATGCATGATGAGGGCGAGTATTGGAGGGGAGAACGGGCGAGTTTGTGGATGTGGGAATGATGAGCCAATCGTCCGTTGTTTTTTTTTTTTTTTTTTTTTTCCATCCCAGCATCTATCTACTGATATCTGGGGAGTCCAAGCGGAAAACCGTTGTAGAGTTTTTTTCCCATTTCCCGTCGGGATTTTATTCGGCCTGTTGTTTGTTTGTAAACCACAGCATAAGGTGGTGAACGTGCCCGGAAACCATAATTGCATTGTGGACTCGTGTCTTGTCACGGATGATTCAGTCGGAGCTCTGCCGTATGCACATGAGGGCATGAATATATTTGGGGGCCAAAGACAGGATTCATCTAGGTTCAGGGGGAAGAAGATGAGTTCATATTGTTGTAATCCCGAAAGAGCCGCTGTTATTACGAACTGCACTCGGAGGCCTTCTGTTAGTGAAATAAGGGAGAGGGAAAGGAGTGAAGACTCGGAAGAGGGAGTAGGGAGATCAAGTAACGTTCAATCTCGGGGACGCTCCGAACGAAATCGTGGAGAAAGCCAAGATATTGACAACTATTCGAACCCAAGGTGTTTACAAATTTCAAGCGTGTTGGTGCCTACGATCAGCTTGCTCCGCAGAGCATGAACGACCTTGTTGCAAGCGCCCCCTTTCCGTGCCGTGCCGTGATGGGGGGGCCAAAGCTCGACGCAGCCACCACCACATATCTAATTCTGCACTGCTGGATTACGCTCTTGTGCTTGTGGCTGATGGGCGGCGGGAGGGAGTGTGCGCGGCACTGGAAAGCAGCACTCGCAGTAACGCGCCAAAGCATGGAGGTTCATCCCAGGCGCGGCAACCCGGAGCGGGTTCTGTAAGTGAAAATGTCAGGGAAGGGACTTCTTTGGGGGGGGGGGGGGGGGGAGGAGGAGGAGAGCAGCGCGACGGATGGGGGGGGGGGGGGGCGGGGGGGGGGGGGGCCGGCCCGGGCGCGGGGACCCCGGGGGGGGTTTGGAAGGTAAAGATGTGGGGGGGGGGATTGTTGGGGGGGGG
This sequence comes from Colletotrichum orchidophilum, assembly GCF_001831195.1. NCBI lineage: Eukaryota > Fungi > Ascomycota > Sordariomycetes > Glomerellales > Glomerellaceae > Colletotrichum > Colletotrichum orchidophilum. The sequence continues at coordinate 47,194 of NW_019173111.1, read as the reverse complement.
GGGGGGGAGCTATCTGGTGACAAATTGGGTGGTGGGTGCTCGATGTGAGGGCATCCCTTCCATTATTCCACGTCATGCCGCTTGGGGGAAAGTGTTCCTAAGGCAAGGCACTGACTTCAGGCTTGAGTTGGTGAGTGGATGGACGATTTCGAGAATGTTTGCTGCAATCCATTGTTGCGTTCCCACGTGAGACGGAACCAGATGGACGTGGCATGCGAGAGGTCTGGTGATTATCTCACCAACGGCACTGAGTGCTGAGTGAGAGGATGGACCCTAAATGATACATGCACAAAAAACGGAATACCTGATTCATGAATCGATGAGAAGGTGAGCCGTGAGGTCATTGGATGCCTAGTGTAAAAGGCCCCGGGAGACCGTCCACGTTCTGGCGATCCAGGGAAAATCAGGGACTGTGCATTTTTTAGTGCGGTTGTAACGGTCAGGACGGGCGCGACGTCACAGTTGGTTGGCACGTTGGTTCTTGGAAAGGATCGACGGGTTTGGGCTGGCTTGCTGGCTTCTTTAACCGGGCCACTTGGAGGATTGGCGGTCAGGTTTGGAGGGGGCGTGGTGCGAGTGTGATTTGTGATCTGTGTGATGCGACCTTGGACCATCTTGTGCGCTTGATGAGCTGGCATCCTTTGGCATGCGCATTGTTCTACCCGTCTTGCAGAATGCGGTCGGCAAGACCTGGCTGAAATGGTTGGAGACCGAGGTGATGTGGTGGTTGGCAGCACTGGATTATGACAGTGGTAGCGCTACGGCGTGGGTCTCTAGCAACATTCTCCTGCTGGGAGACGAGCTTGCCCCGGATGGCACCATGGGACAGATATTTTGATAGAGATGGGATGCTCTGATAGAGTCGAGTCAGTGGCCGGCGCGGCCCTCGGGATGCGGTACCAGCCGCGGAAGACAAACCTGGATTGCCGCGAGGCCTTTGGAACCAACTTGAATGTGGGCGTAGGTGTGTATCCCCTTCGGATCCATGGGTGATTGGGCTGGCTTCGCCGGGCCTGTCGCTCACCTTGGCAGCCCCTGAAGGGTGCTTGATAGTTATTATAGGTCAGCCCTGAAGTGAGGGGCGCTGACCGTTGGCGCAGTATCTGTGTTTGGATGAGAGTGGGAAGCCCAAGTCAAGGGGCCGAAAGATGACCCCGATAAACTGCTTACCGTGATCGGGTCCCGGGGTTTTTTTGATTCCCGCGCCCCGCGGCGCTACTCCAGTGATGAGGTGAACCTAAGGCCCATGAAGGCTACTTGGCAAGCAAACCGTATTCGTAGTGTTAGGTTAGTTGGAGATGGATACTTGATTTACGCTTTTCGGGCCGCTTGTTGTTGTGGTGATATTGAATTATTGGAAACTCTGTCGTAAAAGGGAGAGTGTTTCTCGAGTGAGTTTACTATTTCGAGAGATGTGAAGATGGATGACGGATCCATCCCGGCAATTCTCATCGTCTTGCTCGTAATGTTGTCTGTTTGGGAAAAGAAGACCCCAGAGGATCCGTAGCTTTGCGACAGACGAGAGACAATCAAAAGGGGGCTGACTGGGGTAGAGAAAAAGGATCCAATGTCCCAACGTTTGGCGCACCCCGCTCTGCAGGAGGATAACGAGGGTCTTCCAGCTGCGCAGGGGGTTTGCTGCTGTTCCTAACTACGGAGATACGAAGGAGGAAGGGAGGGGTGGTGTGTTTGCAGGTCGTTGATATTAAGGTGTTGACCAGGGGAGGGAATGAATGGTTCTGGACAAGTGTATCTGTATGCAACATGTCACGCGTATGACTGCCCAGGGGCTTTTGATCAATTGCGGCTCCCTTTGTTTCGGTGATGTTGGCCCCTGAGATGTCGGGGTGACTTGATTCGATTAGGTAGAGGGATGGGAGCGTGTAAGGGGTAGGAAGAGGAGGTGAGACGCATGTCGCCTTCTGGGCACAATATCAGCACCTAACGAAGTGCTATCGAATGCGTGTCTGAAGTTGCGGCGGCATAGAGATATGCAGGAACATAATGAATAGGAGCGTGGCTGTAAGACACAAAGTGGACCAGTGCAAAAACCAACTTTAGCAGTGACGAGAAAGGAGATACATGGTGGGAGACAGGAGATGAAGAAAAGAGATACGGAAAGACAGGAAGATGAGGCTATGAGGACTCAGGCGTCCCGATTTCCAAGGAGACTTCCAAGGATTGATGAGATGACAGGTCGATTGTTATGTAGCTGCATGCATAGTGAGGCTCAGTCGATGATCCGATGTCACCTGGTCCGCGTATCCACGTATCCACGGAGGAGGTCGTCAGGCAGCCGGGCTGGATGGATAGAGCAGATGCTATGAATAGTACGGCGAAGAAGGAGGGAAGGGGACCGCTTATGTACGTGTATGCAAGGACCGCGGGGTCTCCCATCCCATGATTTTGACGCCTCATGTCCCATGGGAACTAGCAAGCGGCGGGCTCCAGAGCATCTCCACGATGCAGCGAACTCAAGGGTGACGGGTTACGGGAGTTGGCTGCCTTGACACATTCAGGAACAGGCCATCACCGACTGCGGGTACCGATCTCCTTCGAGACGTCTTCCACGGCCCTTGACGAGTCGAGATTGGATGCCGTGGCTTGGCCGCTGAATCTGACCCAGTTGGCCGGAAACTCGGCGTCGAGCACGTCTTGGGCCTGGGCTGGGCAGCGGGACAAATTCTGTCCATGGGTGTTCTTGACCAGTGAGCAGTGAACGTGACGGGAAGAGCGAGAAGGTGACATTTGGCGGCGGACGATTACCTAAGTGTGTCTAGCCTCGACTTTGGTGCAACTCAGACAGAAAGCACCTATAGAAAGAAAGGAAGATGGAGGGGGAGAGGCAGAGAGGCAGAGACAGAGCGCAAGAAACAGCCCACGGCCCCAGGCACACAACGAAAAGCGAGAGGTCGCCGACTCATTTCGAGCCCCAGCAGCAGGACCCAGAGACCAGTGGGCAACCAAGCCTCATTTGGCCGTGGGGTCCACAACGGGAAGCCCGCCGTCGACCACTCAGAGCTCCGTAATCCTCGATTTGCTTAGCGCTGTAGACCCGCACGTACTTCTGCACACAATCACGCGTGTGGGTATACATATCCACCATATCCACCAAGTCCCGTCTCCTCCCTCATTCAGGAACCCAGGCCTTGCAGCCTCAGGTACCAACCTTGAAGAACCTTGGGAGGCGTGTGAGGGTGGACGACAGGGCAAACAAACATGGATACGTACTCTTGTACACCCGCCTCCCACTTTCTTTCTCTGCAAACTGGACATCCAGCTTTTTGTACGTAGTTTTCCGTACTATGTAGGTTGCTCAACGTACGAGTACGTACCTTTCGGGGCACTCCACTGGGCGGCAGCGTGTAAGAACTGCCAGTCCACGGGAACTCCATGTCCTGTCCACGTCTGGCTTCCAGCGCCTCTCAGTGGTTCTGTGTCGCGGCCGGTAAGGTACCAGCAGGGGCCTTGTGGCTTCTCTTTAGTGGACCAAACCGCCTGTTCCTGTCTCCAGTGTCTCCCTCCCGGCTGATGAGGCCCGCCCACCTCACCTGTGACCACAGCCCGTCACCCCGTTTACTGAGGTGGTCTATTCCGCCGACGTGGACCCGTAACCTTGCAAGTTGCGCGCTCTCTCTTTCATCGTCAAAACCTCTCTTCCCCGGCTTTCTCTCCCACTGCCTCTCTTCAACCAACCGGCCTGAACCACCCGCCCCCTCATACCATGCGCCGCCTCGCCGTCGAGACATGCCCGAACCATTGAGTTATCCTCTCCCGTCTCTGTCTTCGTCTCCGTCTCGACTCGTAACCCTCAACGTCTTCGCCGACGCTTCTTCTGCTCTCCTCGTCTAGTCCTCCATCCAGACAAAGACGACGTCGACGACACAGTCAGGAGCGATCCGCCGTCTCTCATTTCCGGCCTCTACTTCTGCTACTCGTTGATCCTCGCCATCGACTGCGAAAACGCCAACCCCCGTCAATTGCACGCCTAGCGAAAGTACGATTTCCCCAAACCTCGACGATCCATACGAACGACGGCCGCATTGATTCGACTTTTGCGTTGTTTTTTCTTCCATCGGGATATAATGTGCTGAGGCTTCGCTCAGCCTCTGCTGTTGCTCCTTCTCCGTCCAACAAACAACGATCCAACGAGTCGATAATATCTCCATCCTGCTCTGATACCCCCCAACAGACGGCCAGGAGAAAGCAGAGACAAAATAACGACATCGCTCAGAATAGTAGCAGTAGCCGTTAACACCCCCCCGTCACATCCACTCCCACATCCAGCTACGTCCAACCTCCCGACGTCTCGCACCCCGGCCGACCGACCATGCCCACCTACCTCACCCGCGAGAACTCCCCCGTGTACTCGCCAAATTCCGACTTTTTGGACCTCGACCCAAACAACACGCTTGACCTTTCTGGCCACAAGCACCCGATTGACGGGCTATCCCACATCCTACCCCTTCGCCCATCGCGCTCAAACAACCTCCATGATAGCTTCGACGAAAGCTCAACCTCATCAACCCACGCCTCGGACGTTTCTGATTCCATCCCCACTCAGATGAATGGGACGAGGCCGACTAGTATGAGCTCGTTGCCCAACGGCTCGGCAGGGGCCGGAGGAGGCGCAGATTTTGATTATCACGACCACGACTCTCACCACGACCAGTACAATGATTACAGGAATCAAAAGCACCCGCTACAAAATGGACACATCGTCACTATGCCCGACCGGACAGCTCCGCCGCCGCCCATCACCATTATCAAGAAGCCATCTTCCGATACGGAGCAATCGAGCCCGACGGACAACTATCTCACACCACCGTCAATTGGATCGCCTGCGGCCGGATCCATCGATCATACAATAAAAACAAATGGGACTAGCAGTCCCAATTACGCACCTCCTGCAATACCCTCCCAGGGCAAACTCGCCAACGGTCATACAACACCCGTGCCAGCAGCCAGCAGCACGTCGCTGTCCCCAGATCTCATCGCCCAAAACCAACCGTCATCGCCGCAGCGCTTCTCCTCTCCACCACTCTATCAATCCGGTAGTGCTACCCCCAACGGATCAACATCCACCGGGCTGCAACCCCCAAACGGCGGGTTGAAGCATCGCCACACGCTTGAAGTTCCAGGGACCCAATCCAACCGCGCTTCCAAAGATGGCTCCGACACAGCCTTCTCCAGCGGTCGCTTCTCTCCTACAAGCACCACGCAAAGAGTGCGTAGGGCGTCCCTGAACCTGGTGCGGAGAGATACCCGTTCCATGCAGTCTGATGTACCGCGTGACGAAGTACTACCCGACGAAGACGCCCTGCGCTGGGCCGAGCATTATCGACAAAAGCGAGCCAGTAAGAGGAAGAGGAAAGAAGAAGAGGATGACGATCGGGTACTGGTTGGCACAAAGGTCGACGAACATCACACGAACTGGGTTACCGCCTACAACATGTTGACGGGCATCCGCGTCTCAGTGTCCCGCACGAACGCAAAGCTTGACCGGCCCCTTACGGATGCTGACTTTGAGGCGAAGCAGAAGTCGACGTTCGACATGTACGTCAAGTCCCGCGTAACCCACGTGCTTTCCAAGTTTACTAATTTATTCAGTGCCGGAAACGAGTTGGTGCCCTCGGCAAAGTACGATTTCAAATTTAAGGATTATGCGCCTTGGGTATTCCGACATCTGCGCGGCCTGTTTCGCCTGGATCCCGCAGACTACCTCATGTCTCTGACGGGCAAGTATATTTTGTCCGAGTTGGGTTCCCCTGGGAAAAGTGGCAGCTTCTTCTACTTCTCCAGAGACTACAAGTACATCATCAAGACAATCCACCACGGCGAACACAAGTTCCTCCGCAAGGTTCTCAAGGACTACTACCACCATGTCACTGAAAACCCGAATACGCTGCTCTCCCAATTCTACGGTCTCCACCGAGTTAAAATGCCTTACGGAAAGAAGATACACTTTGTGGTGATGAACAACCTCTTCCCCCCTCACCGGGACATCCACACCACGTTCGACTTGAAAGGATCTACGATTGGCCGCGACTATAAGGAAGACGACCTGGACAAGAACCCTCGGGCGACGCTGAAGGACCTGAACTGGATGCGCAGACAGCGAAACCTCGAGCTTGGCATCCAGAAGAAGAAGCTCTTCCTGGAGCAGCTGCAAAAGGACGTGGTGTTGATGAAGAAGCTCAAAATCATGGACTACTCTCTGTTGATTGGTATCCACGACTTGCAGCGAGGCAACGAGGAAAATCTTCGCGGAAAAACACTGCAGGTCTTCAACCCTGGTGGAGAGCAAGAGGACGGCGAACCGCCGTCGGTTCTCTTGCGAACACCTTCCAAGTTGGAGAATGCTCGTAAGGCGCGGGAGCTGAGGAACATGATTAGACACGAACGGCCAGTGCCCATGGGCCAGACGGCAGCTCAAATGCCAGATGAGCTTGATGAGGCACACAATAGGTCGGGGTACATCTTCAACCAGGACGACGGTGGATTCCAGGCGACCCACGAGGATAATTCTCCCGCCGACGAGATCTACTACCTGGGTGTCATCGACTGCCTGACTCACGTAAGATACTTACTTATCCACACTCTCCATCTGACTGCTAATTGTCTAAATAGTACGGAATGATCAAAAAGATTGAGCACTTTTGGAAGGGGTTGACAAGCGACAAGACAAAGATTTCCGCTCTCCCCCCTGAACTGTACGGCGACCGATTCTACAACTTCGTCGAGGGTATCACGATGTCCCCCGAGGAGGCGATTAGGGAGAAGCAGCGGAGGGACCAGGAACAGATCGAGGCTGCTGCGGTTGCGGACAGACAGCGCGTTGCTAGCTGGAGCTCGAGTATGCGCCGGAGGTCGGCGACGAACAACATCCCGCCGATGCCCAACTACCAACCTCCACCAACTCCGCCCAGCGCTCCAATGTCACCGGAAGCGCGCGAAACAATTGAGCGAGCCCAGCAAGATGCCCGAAGGTCCGAGAGGCACGGGGCCTCCGAGCTCAACGTTCCGGACGTCGTCCTCTCGACAACCAAGATGAACGAACGGCGAGAATCTGGTGGGGGAGGGGCTCCTATCTTGCCCGTAGTCGAAGAGGCAGGGGAGGCTTCATCACTAGGGGGCCGAAGCAGAGACGGGGCAAGCAGGGATGGAGACGACTATCGGCCTGCTACACCAGCGAAGCCCGGGATGGAGAGCCGATTCCCCGGACTGAGAGATTACGCGCCGCCAACGCCGCCCAAGGGCCATCATCTCAAGCCCGAAAGCCAAGACAGCGGCTATGGGGCGCTGCCCAATGGAAACGGATCCACGATGAGCAGAGAAGACTCGCTCCACATCAAGCCTCGCCTCAGCAAGGACTCGCTCGATAAAGCCTTGCCGCCGCTCCCTAAGGAGGCAGGCGAGCAGAGCGCTTTCCGCATGGGCCTTGCCTAGGGCGCAAGCCGTCTTTTGTGAACAAGAGCACGCGGATCCGTATTGTTGGGAGTACGAGTGTGAGCAGTCGCGATATAGGGGACGAGACGAGCCAGGAAGAGAAGGGAGGATGAAGCAGCAGCTGCAGAAGAGAGAAGGGGGAAGGGTTTCGACAAACCACAATTGCATCAACGGGGTCAATGACGAATTCTGCAAGCTCGTTCAGCGAGGTCTCACAGCGACCGAGGCAACAGAGAGCCGAGACGAGCCACAGAGCTTTTTACTAGTGTTTTCTCTCATGGATGATACCACCATTGCATTGAGCATGCTTCTTTTTTTTTCAACTTTTTGATTCTTCTCCCACTTTTCCCTTGAGGTTTTCTTAGTCAACCACTTTTATTTTTTGGTTTTTGTGTTTCCGCCGATACAGAAAGTCTCATACATAAAGGTCATCACGTAAAAATGATTGTTTTCCAGGTGATGACCAAACCTGCTGGGAATAAGGCAAAGGAGGGAAAAAGAGTAGGAGTCGGGATGGAATTGGAGGAAAAACCTTTATAGCGATATTCAGAGGGCGCTTTCCTTCCCATAATGGGGGTTGGTTCGTCTAGGTAGCACAAATAGAAGAGTCCAGTCTCAAAACTAGTTGAAGTCAATTCAGGTGCCGTTGAAGGTATCCCAATGGATGCGAACCCCGACATTGAAGCAGAAGCTTGATAGTTTTGGGGAATGAGGGCAGATTTAGGATTCCTGACATTGTGATTTACATTATTCTACAAATGTTTCCATCTTTTACACCGCCGAACCCCCGGGGAGAGAGAAGTATTTAAAAACAGTTGTTGTACACCCAGCAGATGGTGGCTGGAGAAAAGGGAGGTTTTCTGGTATCAAAATGGCCATTTACAGTTATCGGTGTTCGCCGTCGTCGACGACAGGGCTGGAGGACGAAGCTGAAGGCAAAGCGTCCATTCAAAGTCGTTGGATTGAATGGAAGGGGGGGAGGAATATGTTGAATTTGTTGTTTGTTCCCTTACTGCCTCCTTGAGGCGAGCATATCCTGCAAATCAACCTTACTCGGCGCGGGGCCCTTGGGAGAGGAGGAAGGTTGGTCGGCGAATGTAGTAGTGACGTCCATCTTGATTGCGTTTTCGGCTTCGAGCTGGGCTATGCGCTGCTTCTTTTGGAGGTCTGCTACGCGCCATTGCTTGAAGTATTTTACCTGTAAGGAGGAAGGGGTCCGATGCGTCAGTCTGGATTGTTCATGTTGGGAAGGTTTTTTTTTCTTCTCGTTTTGTTGATTCAGAGGTCCACGGCGCCGTAGAGCGTTGGCAGAGAAGCTACACGCATGATCCCATGGCCTCGAATAGCGATTACGTGAGGGAGGACGATGGAAGAGCCTGGGTAGCCAAAGAAAGCAAAAAGTCTACTCACCCAAGCAGCGGCGCAATCGCGCTCAAACACCTGGTTCTCGGCGGGGCACACCTTGCGGGCCTTTGCGTCATCCTTGAGGGCGTCGGCGATGATGTTGCGGTCGAGGCAGCCAAAGTAGGCGTCGCGGGCCTCCCAGCACTTGCGGCGCTCGCTCCGGTCCGGGGCGACGGCGCCTGTGCGGACTTCTTCGGCGCGCTTTGCTTCTTCGGATTGGAAGGAGGAGAACAGGCCCATTTTGGACGAGGGTTCTGGTCTTGCTTGTGGGTGTTTGGATGTGGCGTGTCGCTGCTGTCGGGAGGGGCGGGAGGAGATTGAAGAGATGTTTGGCTGGTGATGGAAACTCTAGCGGTGGATTGAAGGATTCGGAAGGTGGGCTTGTGTCATTAGTCGGGTTGGGTTGGTGTGTGAGATGGAGGGGTGGTGCCGTTTAGGTGAAGTCTCGATTCGTGGATGACGATTTCTGTAGATCTCTCTTTGAGCGACGCCGCGAAGTTCGAATTGCTGGGCCGGCAGAATGGCGGGCGGTGAGCCAATGATGTACTAGCGTAAGCATTCACCCGGGGCCAGCTCCAAAATTAGCCTTGCCTCATCGGTGCTTAGCGCGACGGGTGCCGATTGCAAGTTGCCCAGGCACGCCTGGCCGTTGCGCTTCTAGGCATGCACCGCCAAAAGTGTGGCGCAAACCACAGCTGACTCCAGCCACCAAAACTGTCAACATCCCGCTGCTTCCCTCGTGGCACCTCGAACGTGACAGCTTGGACGAAACAAACTACGCTGACGAAGAAGAACGAAACGGACGATACCGGAAACGACGATACCTGTTGCGCAATCTCTCCGGGTTTGATTCCCAATTTCCAACTGCAAAACAAGGTTTTCTTAGCCAACGCGGAAATTTGCTGCAAGAGGAAGAGGGAGAGAGAGGGATTACGACAAGGGGGTGGATTAGATGATTGCGAACTACAACGAAGCTCGATAATGCTCCGCCGGTAGCGAGATTCGAAGGCAAGAGACGCGCGACCGTCCTCCGCAACAACACCTCGACAACTCTTCTCTCTCTTTCAAAGGGGCGACATCGTAAACAGAAACCATATTGCGTTTCCCTCCGTCCGTACCACTATACATACCCTCACGAAATCTACCCCAGACGTCCCGGAAACCGAAGCCAACCCCGAAACAACCTCAACCTCAAAGTTGATCTCAACCCACGATGCCCCGCCGTCGCAAGCCGCCCCGGCCAGGCGCCCTCAACGACCTGCCCCCCTTGCGCATCGCCTCGCAGATTGCGGCGCTGCAAGGGCTGTACTACGCCGCCGCGCTGGTGCTGATGCTCTTTTCCGCGCTCGTCGCCGGCACGGGATTCACATTGGACCTCGTTTTTGGGTGGGAGGCCGTTCGGGGGGATACGACGCAGGGGTGGTTGGGGGCTTTCTTGTGGATTCTTGATGGGGGTCTTTGCATGTAAGTTTTCTTTCTCCTCCTCTCGTCTTTTCCTGGAGGTTTTCATTTTGGAGGACTTGAGTTTGGGGGGACTGGCGGTTGGTGGTGTGGGTTGGTTCCCGGAGCTTGAAAGCTTGGGATATCAGGATCAACGAGAGTTTGGGAGGGAGAGAGCTTCAGGATTAGCGCTAACATAGACGACAACAGGGCCGTCGCGATCATCGTCCTCATCGGCCGCTCGAAACTCGTACCCGACTTCGCGCTCACGATGCACGGTCTGCATCTCGTCGTCACGAGCCTGTATACGGGCCGCATACCGCGTAACGCAATGTGGTGGGGCGCCATGACAGCCAGCTCGGGCATATGTGTCGCCTTGGCGGTTTGGGGGTCTAGATACCGCGAGTTGAGGCCGATATCATTCGGTGGCGGAGGAGGTGGCGGTGGCGGCGGGAATAACGGCGCCGGTGCTGGGAGCAGCGGTGACGGGGCGGCGCAGAATGGCGGTGCTGGAGATGAGGAGGATGGACTTGGGCTTTCGAGGGGACGGGGACGTGGGAGGGGGAGGGATGGGGAAGGCGGGTATGAAATGGTTGGGATGGATCATGAGAGACGGAACTCTTGATTGGGATGTCCTGCCGAAGGGGAGAGACTAGATGAACCGAGTGAGAAGGGAGAAGAAGCGAGAAGAAGCTGTGGGATGGGACTGGCCGCGAGGCTGGAGGGTATGACATATCATTGCTTGGCGTTATCGGGATGTACGAGTATCGAGGATAGATGATCCCGTTTGTGTATAGTTTACGTGGCTGTGATGAAGCAGAAATAGACCTCTTTTTGAAGGACTTCAGATTTACTCCGGGCTCGAATGAGCGCTGGGCATCGTTTAAACCATTGTGATGCCGCTTTTCTGGGGCTTCCGGTGACTTGAGAGCCTAGTATCAAGTTGCCCCAAGAGGTATGTCACAAGCCAGTATACATCGGCACCTGCTACACTTCGTATTCCTACATCAAATTTCATTTCAGAGCCAAACGGGCGATATAATATCATTGCCGGGTGGCTGATTCACTGGCTTGATGGAAATCTGCCCTTCTGGCGGTCAGATGGGGGCTTAATGTTGATGCAGAAGGGCATTGCTTGCTTTTTGTAGATCAGGGCGGTCTTTGGGACCCTTATATATGGAGTAGAGAGTGATCGTGAGAGGAGCTGCCAAGTGCTGCTGAAGCTTGAGGTCGTCGACAAAAAATTTATGCGTATTAACCACCTCGGTGGAGGCGTCAGCTGTAGTGTAGGCTATGCAGAGCAGGAGCTCTACGCTTTTGCTATTAGTACCGTCCGCGTATACTGGTTGTCACCGCTCGTCTTCCGACTCGACTCCTTGCTGTCATTACGAGTATTGACAATTGCCTAGCAATGTGTGTGCTCTGCGAGAAGTGCGGTGGGGAAATCAGTTAGGAGGGTGGTTATGTATTTGCCTTTGATCGCTGAAGTCTGGGTTTCTAATCCACACAAGGACCTTGGGTTATCTCCTCAGTCACAAACAAGCTGGAAGGTGGGAAACGGGGTGTCCATCGTCTCGATGTAGCTACAGCAGCCCCGTGACCCAAGATCGCGCTGGGTATTGGTCAAAGGGGTATCTCAATTTGGACATCAAGGCACCAAAGTGATCTGTGGGACTCCAGCGCCACAACCGGTAACTGCGATCGTGCTTGTTCTTCATAAAACAACTGGATTTGGGATTGAAAGCAACAAGCCTGTAGTAGGATTCTAATACAATCATAATCTTTACCAAATCATAGCTGAATACATGAAACTTTACAATTTGCGTTGTAATCTCTCATAGAACGTACTCTTTCATTCATTTTCGCTACGGTCAGTATCACGCTCAATTGGGTACGAGTGGGAAATTCGAACCAAACTCAACCTTGCAATGTCGTCGGAACGAAGGCAAGGCCCAAGCAGAAAGTCGCGCTAAAGCGAATGGCAACTTGATGATAAATGGAAAGTCTGTAAGTTGCTTCCGTTGGTAGAAGGGAACATCAAAATGCCCAAAGAAGAAGAAAACAAAAAAAAAAAAAACCTTCAGGGAAGCAAGACCAAGAACTCACGGTTCAGACAGCTGACAGATATTTCATTCACCACTCTATCACAGATCTCGTCTACTTTTATGCATGCGTGTGTAGATAGCCCATGCTCGAGGTATCGAATGCTCTAGTAAAGGCTTCAGTACCGTCGCCAATTAATTCAAATGAAGAGCTCGATTATGAGCCCCTCTCCATTCCTATCAGTTCCTTGACCTTTGGCCTTGCGATTCGATTCTACCTGTGTAGAATATTGGAAACCAGAAGCCTCGAAATGGAAATGTTGGTCGCGCAAAAGCTTCTCATATACCGTGCTCCTGGTCAAAGAATAGACTCTTTTCGCCAAATTCGAGATTGGAACGAACGAGGCTGTCTTGCTTGAGAGGGCACTATTAGAAGCATCAACACGACTGGAGCAAGAATCTCATATCGGTTGTCTCATGAAACTTGCAACAACTTGCAAGAAACTGCATTCTCTAGCAAGAGCTCCAGCACTTGACAGTTTCATAGCCAGCATCACGGCAGCAATAGTTCTGGACAAGGACCCATTGGAATTTGACCACGCCCTTCTTGCAGATTTTTCCACTGCTATCTACGCATCTTCCGCTTTTCAGAGGTTAGCATCATCTCTTGAGGGTATCGATATCCAGCTCCGGGGGGGGTGGGGTCCTATTGGGCTTGTGGTTGATGTACCTGAAGAGGGGACACGACAAGCAGCCTGCGGAGACCACAGATGTGGCACCAAGAAGGAGCGAGAGGTGGAAGAGGACATGCATGGTTGAAGTCGCTTTGGAATGGAATGGGTCTGTCAAATTGGATCTTGAAGCCTCATTTATGAGTAGAGGTATATATCAATGACAGATTCAGGTGCCATTAGCCTGGGCTTATATACAAAGTGACCTTACCATAATGAATCTGAGTCAAGACTGACACCGTATATTTACCAAGGTTCAAACCCACACAATTATCTTTCCGGGGGAACATGATCTTATCAGTCATCAACTTCTCAAAACCTTCTAAACTAAATCGTACGGTTTTGAACTCCAGTATTTGTCCTGGCTAACCCGATTTGGCAAGCGTGCGATAGGCACAGTTGCGACATTGGCCCTTCTCAACAGACTTTGTATAATGCTATGGGGTGCAACTCATTCTTTGCAGTTTCTAAACTTTGTCTGCCAAGCGCTTCTTGGAACTTTTGCTGACGACTAAGATTAGGGTATTTTCGGCAGGACAAGGTTGGCAACCGGAGATGTTCGGCTACTCAATCAGTAGGTAAGGCGTGGAATGTCTCCGGTCTCCCAAAACTTCACTCTCGGTTATTCTGAGCAGAAGCTACAGGGAGGAACTCAGCCCCTATTTTTTTTTTCTTCGAATGTTTTCATGCGCTGTGTGTCAATTTGATAAAGTGGCATACTGGCTAAAATCTGCTGGGCAGAACAAGATCACTATCCATGCGTGGAAAGACTACGACAATCTGATGAGAAGAACCAATGCAAAGAGAAATATAATGTGGCACGAAATCAGAATAGGGGTCAGGGCTTAATGAGGGCAGCAACGAGCAACAGCGTTTGAACGCTAGTGTCCAGAATGCGTTCGCAGCCCCCGGGTGTGAACAAGTGTCTTTCTACATCGGATTAAGTGGCCAGGATGAAGTCTTGTTTACCTAAATATCAACCTCCCTTTCTCCGTAGCCTCGAGTTTGCAATCTGCGTAGGTTTTGGGTGATGGGCTGCCGTATGACCAGCTTTCAGCTGCTCGTGCTTGAAGCCCTTGCCACCAAAAACAAACACAACGCCTTTGACCTACCACTCCAACTCCTTTTTGCTATCGCCATTACAACCCCCTTCGGTGCTTTCAACCTGTGACTTCCGCCATTCGTAGACACCACCTCTCTTATCAAACGCGCTCTTATCCCACGCCACCTGCTGCATGGCCTTCTTCACCCCAACATCAAGCAAGGACTCGCTCTTCTTCATCGGACCATTGCCTTTATCGAGGAAGCGCAAGTGCTCGTCCAATAACAAATAGCTACCAGCCATGGTCTGATTGTCCTCGGGCACGTAACATGGCAGGTGCTTATGCCTTTCGCAAAACGTCTGCCATTGTTCCTCCGAGATGAGGAACTTCCTCGCGTCGCGCACCCGCGTGTCGTTCTCGTTCTCGCCCTCGACAATCAAGCACTGGAACACCTTCCACCGGAACGGCGCCAACTGCGCAATCGTCTCGGCCATGTCTTCGTTCCAGTTGTAGACGTTGACGACGGTGTTGAGCTTGAACATGATGTTGTATTCTTTGCACCACTCGGCGATGCGGAACACCTGCGCAATGTGGTCTTTTTCCCCGTCCGCTCCGCCGTTCTCACCGCGGCCGATCTCCTTATTCGTCTCGCGGACGAACGAGTCACAGGAGATTGCCAGGATATCCAAGTAGCGACCGTATTCACGGAGCCACTTCTCCTGGATTTTGCTCCCGTTGCTGACGATGCTTATGCTCTCGAGGTCCAGGACATCTTTGCAGTACCGGAGCAGCTCACCCAAGAACTTTGGGTGCAGGAAGGGCTCTCCGCCGGCAACGTTGAGCTTGCGCATGCCGGCGTCCTTCAGAAGACGCATACCGTGCTTCGCTTCATCCAGTGGAAGGATGTAGCCTGAGGTATTGGTGTGGAAGCAGAAACCGCAGGCATAGTTGCATTCGCGGGATGGGAAGTAGTTGACAGAGACAGGGGCGTCCGGGTCATCAACTGGAGGCTTCGATTTGGAGTCTTGGACAGCTTCTGCCTTTGGGGCGTGATGGCGGGGTTCCTCGGCGTGGCGGCGGAGCGAGAAGTATGTTGCTGCTAGCACCGCAACACCCACGACCCAGACGAAGGGGGGTATCGCTGAAAAGGCGGCCAGCGCCGCTTGGGAGGTTATGGTTAAGATTCCCATTCTGCTGAGTTACACATTAGTGTACGCTTTGTTGTTGCTATGTGTTGCTCGTCAGAGATCGACCATGAACAGAAGAATAAGCTTCAGAAATAAATCGTAAGTGAAGCCCAACTTGGGTGACGTCGGGTGTCAGAGTTCCAGCCTTCCCAATAAACACGAAGGACTTAATAATTGACCCCTCATATGCCAATAACATGATTGCTTATATAACGAGACCCCCCTCGTAGGCCGTCCAATCGCGACATGGGATGAGCGTGCTGCACCTCTCCTTCCATCCAACGTTGCTCGACCCGCCAACGCACCACCGGTCACAGCCTACAGGCAAACAGCACACCAGCCATCACCAGTTCGTCATGGACAATAACGTTGCTCCGCAGAAACGAAAGTTCGCAGTCATCTTCATCCTTGGTCCGTCTCACTATCGGTCCCATTCAATAGGTATAATGCAAGCCTGCTCACTATTTTGAAAGGAGCTCCCGGCTCGGGCAAAGGCACGATCTGCAATTATCTGGCCCGCAAACACGGCCTGTTGCATTTCTCAGTGGGAGACAATCTGCGAACCTGGATGAAGGATGAATTGAATCGCGAAACGCCTCTCGCGGCTACGATCCAAGACAAGCTGGACCACCAAGGATTTCTTACGTCTACGGAGTTGAACCCATTCCTACGCATTGCAATCGAGAATGCAATCCGGCAAGACGATTTGAACGGGATATTGATCGACGGTTTCCCGAGGTGTGAGGAGCAGCTCATCTCGTGGGCACAGTGGCCCTTTCAAGAGCGCCTTCCTTTGGTATGTTGAGGCGGGCCATGGAATACATGTATGCATGCTTCAGCCGGTTAATAATGTAAGCAGGAGGGTAACGCGAAACCCGATATCGTCTTGTCACTCAATGTGACCAAAGAGAACGCGGAAGCGAGATATCTAGCACGAGGCCGCGATCGCAACGATAGCGCGGAGAAGTTCACGAAACGGTTCGCTGAGTACTTGGAGGAGGGACCGCCTGTGGAACAACAGTATCGGGAAGCAGGATTGCTCGTCGACGTAAGCCTTACCGCTCTTCTCTGCGTTCACAAATGAAATCCCTCTGACACGATCTCAGATCGACAATAATGGAAACAAGGAAGAGAACATTGCAAGGGTGGAGAAGATGCTGAGAGACAGCGCATTGTGGAACCGTGTGGTAGGCCAGGAGATGGAGTCGGTTTTCCTCGTATCCCCCCAAGTGCCGGATGACGCCCAATAGGTAGTCAATGTGCACCCCAGACTCACTGGGTAGGATAAGCCGAAATGGAGCAGTCCCAAATTTGCCACCCTGGCTGCTACATCCGCGACCCGCGGGCCGTTCTTAGCTGCGTCCACAGCTACTCAAATATCAGCAAGCAGATTCATCATTGCTCATGTTCCCCTCGTCGTATACCTCATCCCCGCCTTCGACCACCCCTTTATTGTGGAATTCTTCGGTGTCCTTATTCGTCTTGACTGGATTCCTCTTCCTTCGAGCCCCGTTCCCTAGGGAAGAATCGAAGAGAGGCACCCCCAATCTGAACCTGCAGAGTATGCTGGATGATGAGAAATACATTCGGCAAGAAGACTAGAGTGAATACTGCGGTTGGATTTTGATCTCATCTCAAAAAGCCAATTTGCCTGTGCCGCGAAAATGACGCCGTTTATTGCGGGCAGCAGTTAACGCCGTACATGTCCTATGATAACCTGTTACTTAAGGTAGTCTGCAAGTTACAACTTACGATAGAACTTTTAACCCCAAAAACCTTGATAAATGGTTTTTGTGTAGCTCTGTCCGAAGAAACCTATCTGGTTCAATGTGAGATAGCATATAGCTGTCTAGGATTCAGCACACAACGACTTGCTTCATAGTAACTCTCTGTGAGAACCTTCATGTGTTCCAAGGGCCTGAAGTAGTAACATAAGTCGATGAATCCGCCGGGGAGCTTCCATCATAACTCAATGTGACATAAGGCTATGAGATTTATGCCTATTTCGTCAGTAGCTGTGCCCCACGCCGGAAGAGACGCGTCTATCACGAATGAGAATCAGCGACTCCAATCCTCCCCCAAGCATTGTAGTGGCACAGATCCGGGTTCACGAAGCTTTTTGTGATCCGCAGTTGAAATCCTGCGTCAGCTTCATTCGACGTGAACAATCTTCCGGTCTAGTTTTGTGACGCTACGCTCGATATGAGGAACAATCATGTCGAGACGATGTTACGCTGAGGATCAACGGTAGTGAGCCGAAATCAGCGCCTTGCAAGGCGCCTCAGCTGACATGTCACCTCATGAGTACCAGGTGGTGCAATAAGGTAGAGTTATATTATTCGACAACGTTATACACAATGCCATTGCCTTGTTTCTAATGTCAGAGACACTACGTAGTTGCATAGTCAGCTCAGTTCTGTGCAAGACCACAGCATGTCACGTAAGGAGATGGACATACAAAATCGACATTTCCTGAGTCGTAAGGGGTGAAATTGGCATCTGAAATAGGGAAAACAGTCCCTTGCGCATAGGGCAGTGTTAGCCGATTCCGGTTTTTGATACAAGCGGGGGTGTTGAACAGTTGAAGTCTGGCTCTCATGCACGTAAGCTTACCTCCCGAAGCTGTGTTGGCTCCGAAAGTGAATTGATTGGCCCGTATGGGGGACGGGCCGGTCCAGCTTGCTTACCTTGTTTAGAGTTTTGACTCGACCCATGGAGATGAACCTTTGTGGCTTGGTTTAACATCCAATCATAGCAACCATAGCTCGGCTCCGGACGTGGCAATGCGCGTCCATTAATCAAAGTGCATTCTCGGTCAACAAAAGTATTGCAAAGAGTTGCGAAGAGGCGATCGGTCATGTTCTAATCTAGTAAGTATATCGCAACACAGGGGATTGATCCACAACAGCGTTGACCCATGATATTGATGAACTTTTGTTACCTTCCTACTCAGAGGCTAGAGAGTTATGGTCTTCGATAAGCTGGTGCGAGTTGATTTTGGCAACGGGCGAAGAGATCCACAGGGTGACAGAGATGATAGCTGTGGACCTTCAAGTTGGCATGGACTCTTCATCAAAAATCATAGGTACGTCTAGAAGATTAAGAAAGTATAAAGGATTGCTCAAGTTCCCTTCAAAGCTCTCATTTCTTTTCTATCAACATCATATCAACTCATCCATTCCACTCTTCAGATCATCATCCCCATTCTAGAACTTCCACTAGTCGAGAACTCCCCGCTATTCACAATGAACCTCTCCCAAATCTTCCTCAGCCTCATCGCCACCGTCTCCGCCATTGACGTATACGGCTACCGTAGCAACGAAAAGTGCAGCCGCGGCGACTACATTGTCTGCACAAACGTGAACCCGAACGATTGCTGCATCCGCGCCTCGGGCGACGTCTTCCGCAGCATCGGCTTCCGCGCCATCCCGACCAACTGGAATATTGTCGGCCGCGCCCACAGCGGGGGCGACTGCAAGAACCTCAAGTACGTCACGCAGTCCAACGGCCGGGAGAATATCTGCTGCGGCGGCAGCAACTACTCTGGCGGAAACTACGGGTTCGTCTCCAAGAAGCGCTCTGGTGACGCCGAGGCTACCTGCGCCGCCACTGTGGGTTGCTCCTCTGTTGCGAGGGGCGACTTGATGGTTTTTGAAAACGGGCCCAAGTTGAATTTGACTGGTCTTGACGATACTCTTTACACTGAACTGGTGAGCACACCTACCATGTATCCGAATTCCTGTAATTTCCAGAGTTGATGTATGCTAATGTTGGGTTCCTTTCTTCTAGTAAGCTATAATAACCCTTCGCATACTCCAGAAACCAACCCTTCCTCCCCCTTTAGTCGTCACTTTTGCTGACCTCCTTCTTACCAACAGTATTTCTATCTGGGAGAACGGCGGAACCTCGGATGAGATCCCGACCAAGTTCGACGCCTACAAGCTTGAGTAGAACCTGATAAGCCTCGGTCAAGGTGATGATGCTTAGATTGGTAGAAACGTCCAACTGGCAAGTCATTCGTTTCTCCGGACACACTAAGATCAGAAGCTATGGGTACTGAACCCCGGATGCGGTTTCTTATTCCTCTCATACACAATTTGTACCGTTTTGAGTATCCGGAGCTGGTGTTGCGCGATGATATGGATAGCCAAGTGCTCATTTCAACTATGAACTATTTGTCTATTAATACAAGCTGCATCAAGATCTTAACCACATCTCACTTTGTTAAATCCATTACATCACGTTATTTCGATACTGAAACTTGAAGAATGTGTGCAATATAGCTTATTCCAGAGGTGTAGGAAAAACCTACGAGGCTAGGAGAGGTAGGCTGTAGGAGTTGTCAAAACCGCCACGCCATGATTCTCAACCGAGGTCAACCACTATCAACTTCTTCGACTTCTAGAGTGACCTCCTTCATAAAACAAACGTAGTCAAACATGAGTGGTATACCATCCAGATAGCCAGTACCCTAGTCCAAGAAAACATAGTCGCCCCAAACGCAATAACTCCTCACCAAACCACGCCCTCACAAAACCCCAGAATCCCACGTTCGTCCCGTCCTCCCATCATCCCCCAACATCCCTATTAAATCTCCCCACCACTCCAAGAATTGATCCGCAAACCTCCTCCTCTCATCTCGGCCCCTCAAATCGTCACCGATGAAAACGCCCCACCCCAACGTGCTGAGATCCCTCGTCACCAGCGGATTCGGACACCCGCAGGACAGCACCGTCCCCGCTGAAGCAGAGATCTCGCCGGAGAGGACGCCAAGGCATATTCTTAGTCGACATCGCTGGGCCCAGTCGATTGACTCGGTTGAGGCGTCCGGCCCAGGTTGAGATGTCATTGCTCTGCCTTCGGGTTTTCTCTGTCGTGCTAGCGCGCGAGCGCACTGCGTAGATGAAGGGGAGCCCTTCCGCTGGGGAGGCCAAAGAAGTCCAAAACGCTGACGGTACTGCTTGAAGACTTTTTCGTTGTTCTTCTATCCGTGGGTCCCGCACTGTAAGTTTGGTGGCGGAACGTTGAATGGGCAAAGGGTGTCTGAGGAAACGGGAAGCTGGGTAGTTATCGAGGTTGGTGGGTTGCTTCTTCCTGGGATAGATAGTTGATTGAACAAAGCCGACTCTAGAATGAAGTATATATAAAGACATTGCTTTGCAATGAACACGCCGTCATTTGAGGCTGTGAGGACGCTGGGGCGCACTTTTGAGTCCTACTAGTCCTACAGGCTACTAGTCCCGCAAAGGATCAGCTCCCCCGCCAGTTCGCCGGAAATTTCGGGGCTGGGAAGGCTCAGGTTGCCTACGATGAATTTGACAGACTTTGAGACGGGTGAGACCATATTCATGAGGGCCATCAAATGTATCAGTGCATCATCTCACCTCACCTCTAAGAGCAGCATTCTTCGAACGCAAGGCTGATGGCCACAATGTGGCAGCACTTGAGCATCATGGACTACCGTGAGAGAGGCTGAAGCAGAATCAACATTTTACTCGCAGGTTTCTCATTCGAGGCTTGTATGTTTTGATCCACCGTATCCGTTCCCCGGCGTTATGGTAATATACAAGGCCGTATTTTCACATCTCACAATATTACACAAATGCTTGAATACCAGTGATGGCACGACCGAGGATGAGACCTATTGCTAATGTTAGCAACGCAGGTACTGGAAGCACTCAGCCTTGGGAATAACTTACTATGAATGTCGCTCTGTCCCTCATACGTCTGCGTCACGAAAAGATTGGCAACGTGACGGCCAATACCATACTCGTCACTGACAGCATTGCCGCCAAAGATCTCCTGCAGCACGCGAGCATTCTGCAGCGCCCGATCACAGTTCTGGCGCTTGACCATGCTGATCATCTCAGGCGTCACCTTGCCCTCGTCCTTGAGCCTGCCGACCTGGATAGCGGCAACGGTGCCGTACGCCGCATCCGTCGCCGCATCGGCCAGCTTTTTCTGGACGAGCTGGTATTTTGCGATGGGATTGCCCTTGAACTGCTTCCGTTCGAGCGCGTACGTCCTGGCACGAGCGATGCAATCCTCGAGGGCGCCAATGACGCCGAGAGAAATGCCGTATCTTGCACTGTTGAGACATGAGAAGGGGCCCCGCAGTCCTTCGACCAAGGGGAACATGTTCTCCTTGGGGACGGGGACGTCGTCGAGCTGGATCATACCCGTGATGGAAGCTCGCAGTCCGTTTTTATTCTTGATGGGCGGCGTCTCGAGGGTACCAGGAGGGCACTGAGAGCGTTCAACCAGGAACCCTCTGATCTTGCCCGTCTCCTGCAGCTTCGCCCAGACCATCAATACGTCAGCAATGGGAGAGTTTGTGATCCACGTCTTGGCACCGGAAAGAGAGTAGTAGCCTTCCTTGGTCGGGTGAGGCTTGGCCGTAGTTTCCATGGAGCCGGGGTCGCTTCCGTGGTTGGGCTCTGTCAAGCCAAAGGCGCCGAGCAGCTTTCCCGTAGCCATCTTGGGTAGGAATCTCTCCTTCTGTTCCTCCGTACCGAACTCCGCAATGCCACCCATGACAAGCGACGACTGGACGGACATGCCAGAGCGGTAGCCGCTGTCGACTCTCTCAACGGCCTTTGTGATGAGTCCGCCGGCAACGGTAGAGACACCTGCGCAGCCATATCCCTCAATCGTTGCTCCGAGAAGCCCTAGGTCGCCCATCTCCTCGAGGATCTTCTGGTCGTATTGCTCGTCGCGGTAGGCCTCTGCGGAAAACGGTCAGTGCTAGTCATTCCCTTGATCGGGAACAAAAACATACGAAGCACACGCGGCAGCATGCGCTCCTGGCAGTAGCGCTCAGCAGTCTCGGAAATGGCGAGCTCCTCCTCGGTCAAGAGGTTCTTTGTGTTCAAGGGATCCTCCCAGTTGAAGGCCGGGCCTTCGGAGGCGGAGGCGAAGGTTCTCGCGGCGGGCAAGGTGCGCGTTGCGGCGCGTCGTGTTGCGCATGTCCTCAAAGCGTTACGATACATACTGACTACTGCTGATCGATTGACTCTTCCTCATGGTGGGTTGAAAGAGAATCGGATCGCCATCACGGTGAGAGTACGCTCTCGAACTGCGGGCACGGGGCGTCTTCCCCGCCGGTAGCTGTCCCGAGCAGCATCCGAGGCACAACACGGGTCGTATCTGATTGGCTGGGCAGTTGTAGATGAAGGATGGTGATTACATAAGACCCGGTGTCGGCGAATGACGTCGTCGCGGTCTACCTGCGCAAGGAAGTGAAGCTCATGCTCCTCTGGATGAGATGCATTGCCGTTGTTGCCTGAATATTATTAGATAGCACCTGGAGTCAATTCCAATGGGTACGTGCATCATATCAAGTGCTGGATTTGAATACCCAGACTGTCGGCCATAACAGAGACTCTTTGGGGACTTACAGGAGGTAGCTAAGGGACAGCTATGATATGGGGCACGGAAGACCATTATTATCGGAAAAGATACCTGCCGGTGCCTGGATTGCTGGGCACCACTGCTGGAAATGGGGGGTCAAGGACAAGAATAGGAACAGGTTGGATGCGGATGGGGGTTGAAGGTTGAAACATGCCAGGGCAATAATGCCTTGGCCCTTTGTTCGGCAGCAGCCGGCAGAGAGTTCAGACCTGGGATGAGATGCTCGGAAGGGTACAAGTGTTGCCAGGCACTGCCGGGTGCCCAAGTCAGGTACCGCGTTCGGGCGACAACTAAAAGTTGGACGTCATATGCCGTAGAGGCAGGTGGGCAGCGATGGGATGGCAGATGCAAAATACAGTAGCGAGAGCAGAGGGTATCGATGACAAGTGACTCCAGCGAAGAGCATGGTGAAAGTCGAGCAAGAAAGAAATATGCTGGACGAGGTTTCGGGGTACGCCATGCTCTGGGAGGATGAGCTGATTCTGAAATCTGGGGTGCTTTTTTGCTCGCGAACTGATAGGTACATCGTCGTTGGCTGGTCGGCCGCGAGGGCCGCTGGGTCGGAGGCCCAGTTTGGTGGGATGCATGAGATGTCTTTTCTTTTGCCATCCAGGTTGCTACCACGTGTGCAGCCGCCAGCCGGTTCTTTCGGCATCGAGATTGCAGATGCTACTTTGGTGGTGTTGCAGTCAGCCAGTCAATCACGTTGGTAGAAGACCAGGGAAGTGCATCGTTCGGGGCTGGACATTGGGGAGGGTGAGGTGTCTGCTGAGTCACCATATGGCATTACCAAATTACCAAGCCTGCCACCAGTCAGCAATTGTCATCAGTGAGTGCTGCTTGTATTGGTATATTACAATGTGGCGGTGCACCAGTTGCCCCTCCAAGTTCCCTTTGCATCTGGAACTGTAAGAAGGGGGGCCCGGGAGAACCACAGCTTGTTTGGTTTGAATGACGCCTGCTGCCTGACACCTGAGGCTGAAGGAACAGAGTGAATGGCTCACGGTCGTTGAACAAGGCGAATGGGAACTTGATGAGTGTGATGGCTTGCCGACCTCAGATGGAAAAGGACTTCCCGTGATTGGGAGACAGGTAATTACCAATCACCAATCATGAGGTAAATCATTAGTCACCAGCCACTTGTCCATTTGCTGCGCCTGGCTCCTGCTTTCTTGACGCTCACAGACCGAATAGAATCCTTGGAAGGCAAGCACTCAGAGTAAGGGTACCTCTGAGGGTAAAGTTGGAAGGAAGGTACGGGCGGTTACTACCCTTGCCAGTGAGTGAGGTGGATGGTGCCAGCCTGAACCTGAAGCCACCACCTGGGCAGCCTCACAGTGCCTTTAAGCCTTAGGTTTGGCGCTCCCCTCCCCTCCTTCCCACTTCCATCCCCCTCCAAAGTGGTTCCTGCCTTCCTACGACTCACCCCTTCCCGTCATTTTTCGCCAGGCCCGACCGTAGTTTCTCCTCCTCCTTCCTTTCCCTCCACCACCAAACCAATTTCGACATCAATCTGTAACGGGACCGTACGAAGCGAATCGATTCCTCCACGACCACCTCGCCCAACACCGCGTAATATCCCTCACGGGCGACGATCCGAACGACCACATACACACGATCGAGTTCTTTTCTTTTAAGAAGCATCTTCGTCGGGGATAAATCCTTCCTCGTTCTGGTACGCCCCCTTCCCCCCCACCACAGCAGCACATGATTTGCACCCAAGACCGTCACATTCACGCTTCCCACGCCTGCTGCTGCATCGACGCTGGCCACCTCGAGAATCGTCTTCGTCTCCGGTACACATCCCCTGAGTGCCAAATCGAACACAAACGCCTTTTGGCATCATCGTGCATTTACGAAGCATCCGACGTCGTGTCGCTCTCGCAGCCGCCGGAAAAGACAAACGAACAGCAGCAGCGGCAGCAGTAACAGTGCAGCCCACCATCCCTCCACCCACGTCTGCCCGCATCCCGCATCCAAAAAAAGCCCACCACCGCCGACCGCTTTCGCTGACTTTTGCCCCTCACAACAACAGAACACAGCATTTGCGCTTCGGCGATCAACCATCTTCTAGATACCCCCAACCACAAACCACATTCAAAATGGCTCTCAAGCGCATTAACAAGGAGCTCACTGACCTCGGCCGGTACGTTGTCCACACCTTTTCTTTCATTTTGACTCTCAGCCTCTTTGTCGCAGCCCGAGACGTCAGGTGGGGCCATCAGGGAGCGGGGTCTTCTTCAACAAGGACTGCTGCAACTTTTCCGTCCTGTCGGGTGACTGATGTCGACGGCGATGGCGGCATGGAGCCGACAAATACAAACCAAGAGATGCACCATGCTGACTTCTTTCCTCTCACAGTGACCCGCCCTCTTCCTGCTCTGCCGGCCCCGTCGGCGAAGATCTGGTATGTCGACTTCATCTTTCCCGATAAGCACCCGCCGTGGTGATGCCTTGAATCATGACTCAGCCGAGCACGAGATCACGTCTTCGCAGCGTCGGCAAAGGGCGTGTAAACATTTGCTGACTGGTATTCGCACAGTTCCACTGGCAAGCGACGATTATGGGACCCGTAAGTCTATTTACCCTCTCCGGTTGCTTTATTGGTTGGACCTGGCGCCGATACCCGAGAACAAGACAGCTTCTCAACTGAAGGCATGGACGAGACAAACGTTTGGCTAACACCTGGTACCAGGGCGACTCTCCTTACTCTGGCGGCGTTTTCTTCCTCGCCATCCACTTCCCTACCGACTACCCCTTCAAGCCTCCCAAGGTCAACTTCACCACTCGCATTTACCACCCCAACATCAACTCCAACGGCAGCATCTGCTTAGATATTCTCCGTGACCAGTGGAGTCCGGCGTTGACCATCTCCAAGGGTACGTCGCCTCATAGCTCACGCCTCATAGCTCACGTAAAGGCCCGTGTATACGCAATGCTAACACGTGACAGTTCTGCTCTCCATCTGCTCAATGCTGACGGACCCCAATCCCGACGACCCTCTTGTGCCCGAGATTGCACACGTCTACAAGACGGACCGCGCTAGATACGAGGCCACTGCTCGCGAGTGGACTCGCAAGTACGCTATTTAGACGGTGTTCGAGGCATGATGGTTGGACGAGTATGACAGGCGACGGCTTTCCTCTCTCTCTTCGACAGCTCTGGCGTACGATTAGGTCAAGGTCATTGCTCTGCGTTGCGGTTTGGGATCTCTTTCGTTTCACCAGCACACAGAAGGCGGTTCGGCCGTCGACACAAAACACATGACGGCGGATTGGCATTTCGAAAAGAGGTTACGCGGGCGGTGTGGTTAGAAGATGGACCGATCAGACAGTTAGCAGCACAGGTACCAAGTACGGGTTTTCATACGGCAAGGCTTCATGTTTCTACTGCATTGACGTTGTATTGATGCGTACGTTTTGGTTGACACCACAGAAGAGACGACCGGCAGTCATCGTACCCAACTGTTTTCGTGATGCTTTGGACTTTATGTGCATGCCGTATCCCAGACGCTGGACGATCTTCAGAGCCGGGCGGCAGTAACTCATGCTTCATGCTTCGAGAGGAAGTTTCTCATAGTAGGGGAGTACCGGCCCCCCCTCGTGATGTAGTAGCCAAAGGATGCGTTGTTGCTACCCGTAACGTATGCTATCGGAACCCGCAGTCAGCTAGATTGATGTCAGTGCAACATTTACAACCTACGCTGAGGTGGCTATTAATTGCCGGATGCCATGTTTATAGGCCCGTCCACACGGGATTTAGATATTGTTCTTCTCCTCTAGTCAACGGAATGTCTTTTTATTTGCAAGAGCATGTGGTTTCGATGTGCCCGGTTGAATTAGACCCATTGGCTTGGCTGGGACGCCGGCTCCGAAGGGTCCAGTGGTGATGTCGATGGGTTGTGGGAAGCAAGTAGGAATTCGGAGGACAGATATTCCCGAAGGAGGTCGGAGGGGGATTTAGATACGTGGGATGGAACCGGGCAACGAAGGCCCAGAGAGAGAGACGTGAGGTTTCATGATATTTCCTGGCGGTTTATCGAGCATTGGAATGGGCCATGTAGGGACGGGAAGCGATTTCCTTGCTTTGTTGACTCTTGTGTGGGGTTTTGAAAGCTGTGTGTGGCCGCTTTACTCAAATCCTGGGTGGGGATGGAAAGAAAGTTTCAAAATTTCACAGGAACCATTGCAGTGTACAGGTTAGTCGCAGGTTGATTGCAGGAATGAATGAACATCCTTTTACTACTCGAGACAGGCTTCAGCGAATAGTCTTCCTCACTTTCACGGTGAACGGAGGCGACAAGCTGGGCATTGGCAATGAGAGCGGAAGACGCAAGACCAGAGAGACAGACGCTTTTCCTTTTAGGGGGGGGTAGGAGATTTGGATAACGGAGTCAGTTTGCTTTAGGCATCAACACGGGCACTAAATAACCTCATCCTCTCGTTCCTCCTACTCTATAATTCATGGGATATATGATGATATCAACTCTCTGTATGAAAGGCTTCCTTGAGGCAGATATAGGAGTATGAGTAGTAATCAGAATGATGTACCAAGGCTGAAGATCGTCCTTGGCAAAGCCTATCTCCCGTCCTGACCTCACAGTATAGGACGACCATGTTTTACAATTCCGCGACTGCAGTTTAATTCCATTTTCGACGACGCTCGTATACATTTAGTATTGAGGCGACTAGGAAGGGGATGATTGCGGATCTAACGGTCTGATATGGCCATGTATGGACCGAGAAATTGACATGCAGAAACGCGATATTTGGTCCTCAGAGGAATGGGAGTAGGCACAAATATGTTTGGAACGAGGATGTACATTATGTAACAATGCAACATGAAAGGAAATACTAGAGCCAGGACCAGCTCTGCTAACTGGAAAGAGTTTGCGGGCTTGCCGTTGCTTGGATCTCTCTTGTATATGATGTGAAGGGCCTAGGAAAACAGGCACGACATCAGTCCAAACGAAACGTGTGAGACCCAGTTTGGACGTGGTGGTGGTGGCCTTGCCCAGGATGGTAAGTCCATCGTTCACGCAGGCGGACGCTGGGAAAGATGAGATGGACGTGAGTGTCGATGGAGAGCCCGTTCTTGCAGGGGTGGGAAAGAGATTCATGAATCGAGCGAATCGTTGAGCCTCGAGGAAGCGGCAATGGACGGTGTGTGCGGCTTATTTCCCGCCATGGAAAGGGCACGTGGTTTCGTTTGACGGAGGGGGGGGCAGGATTACCCCAAATGGCGGGCAGATGCGAGAGGACCACCGGGTAGGCAGAGGCGAGGAGGACGGGAGCTTGTGCCCTGCGTCCTCTTTCAAGCGTGTGTGTCCTACGCGAATCTCGAGACGCAGTAGAAGGGGGAGGAGAAAGGGAACCGGAATGGGAACAATGTTTGGGAGAGGGCAAGGCTAGCATGTTTTGAAACTTGATGATTTGAGGTCGAGGGCTCGAGTGTTAGTAGTTCACCATGTAGGCATTGTTCGGGAATAATCATCTCCAGTGTGGTGGGACGGGAGAAGACGGGCCTCGCCTTCGAGAAGTGTTCAGAGGAGAGGTCAGTGGTCCGACGCTTCGGATAGTCGTGCCGTGCAGGTCGACTCGAGGCGTCTTCGCCAGAGGTCGAGCGAGTATCCCGTGTTTTGTAAATGCGGAAATGTTGACTGTTCAAGAGGCAACGGTGGGCTTCCGTCATTTGGTCTTCAAGAGGCTACTCGAGCGATGGATACGTACCGGGACGACGGTGAACTGACGGTCTTTCTTGTTTAGCAGATAGTGACAAAGTTACATAATGGCAAGTTGAAGAATGCGGGATGGTGTAAGACTAATCGCCGAGACTTGGGAAAGAATGAGACATCTCGGAAGAGTCTGTGTCAGATGGATGGAATGAGGCTGATAAAGACATAGTCTGAAATGTGGGGATCTTCAGCCGCCGGGTTGATGATGACTTGCAGATTCAAGGTGCGCGATAATCTGAAAGCGGAAACTCTCATAGGGGAGCGGCAGGTTAATTCTTTGACTAGGTATGATTGGCGGGACAACTTTGCTTTTTGGATAGCCGAGTAAAACTGAATTCGGCTTCAATTGCATCCAATGAGCTGGTTAACCTTCCCTACGCTGGCCGGGAGACATCCTCGCCAGGCGTATCGCAAGCCAGCGGCCGGCGACTTTGTAAGCAGATACAAACCACGAGTCCTGCGTTACCGATCATTTGGCAAAACTGCGTCTTGATGGGGCCGAGCCAGGGGAAACGAGGGGCATCTTCTACGTAAGCGGCGTGCGACAGCGTGCCATTAGACTTGGCTTAAAGTTGTCAATGATGTACGTTGGCAGTGCGAAGGGGTACGACAGCTTCAAATTGAAACTGGTTTTTGCAAATGCCGCTTCGTGGAGCTTGCCCTGACTGCGTAGGCATTGAATGATCTCCCACTGGGATGGTGAGGGGTTGACGGGGGATCAATCTGCGTGACGGGACGAGATGTGCGGCGGGAGGCGAGCCAGAGGTTTGGCAATCAGCCGCGTATTGACAGATGGCGAACGGGCAGCTGGTGCCTATCTGAGTGCGATCCAGGGCAGGGCGAGACGAGGGACCCTGACCAGTGGGATTGCTAAGAATATTCCGGCGTCAGTGAACAGAGGCGGGAGGGCGGTACGAAGGGGGAGTGAAATGTGGAAAGGGGGGAGTGTATGTTTGAAGCCATGTGGTTTGTGAGAAGGGATAGATGAGGTATTGGCTGGGAAGACTGAGGAAGACGATGAACGATGACCAATGAAGAAGTCGGAAGTCCCGACAAGTGCCTCCGGTACCTAAGGCCAGGTCGGTGCGGCCGCTGAATAAGGGCAGCAGGGGTGTTAAGCATGGCCACTGTGCTGCGCTTAGATGACTAACAGCTTCTCCCAAGGGACGTAAAAATGAGAAGCCCGAAGTGAATATGCCTACCAACTGTAGTAGCAATGAAGCGCCACAATCAGTGATGGCCGTTGAGGCTTCCATTGAGAGGAGGAAAGTTATGAAATCTGAATTGTGTCAAAGCATCCCTGGCGAAACATGCTGTGACGCGGGCTCAGGCGACGAATCGAGACGCACGCCCCTCTTTTGCATCTCCGAAACCCTTTTTGGACCAATTAGATGAGTACGAGCCGACCCCCGCCAAGGGAACGTATCGCATTCTGAAGCTCGCCCTTGTCCCGTTTGAGAGCCACTGCGATGATGAGAGTGGGAGACGAACCAGCCACTGATGGCGCGGCAGCGGCTGGCTTTCGTTAGGACTATTGCTTGTTGGCCTGGGGCGTACGGAATGTGCAACTGGGCGGTTTGGGAGTTTGTACGGTCGTGGGAGAGTATGGTCTCATTACCCACATTCGATGCGCGAGAGTAGCCTTGTTCCAAACGTGGCCCAAACAGCAACGAGGCGTAGGGCGACCGTGGTGAAGCAGAAGGGGCTGATGGGATTTCCTGCGTCTTCCCTTCACAGATTGCTTGTCAATAGCATGTTCTTGGATTGGATAATATCTGCTGTAGCTGATGGCCGGTCTGATGGGCATCGCTGGGGGGAGTGATGCTGTGCCTAGGAGCGAAGTATCCGTAGGGTGGGAGAAGGAAAGTGCGTATATTTCGGTAAGCTCCGTGATGGCGATGTGGACTGCAAATGTCTAAAAGGCTTGGCTTCGTGAAGATTAATTAGCTGTAGGGTCAACGCCGTCGTGGGCGGCTTGTCGGCGGCCAATGCTCTTGATGCGGGCAGCGTCCGATGAAGCCGAGCTGGGAGGAAGTGGATTCCGGGAGTCGAGCACGGTGGATGTGATTGGCAGGCGACGACGTTGATGCCAGACGGCGACTGTCCGAATAAGGTAGGCTTCTTTGGATATTAAGGTAAGGAACCTAGCGGGTGGGCGATGCCGTCCAGCCCGTTCCAACGGCCTTGTGTCCCAGGAACGGGAACGAGGCCCACAAAAGGAGCGCGGCGGCAGCCAGGAAGCGCGTTGTGAGGCCGGGATCATGTCTTTTGAGGACCTGGGTGGAATGATGTGGATGGGACTGGATTGTGGCATTCTGTCGACGGACGCGTATTCGTAGAAGAAAAAGAGGGAGATGGGAAAGCCAAGACTCGGAGGACAGGCAGAATGGGTGAGACGGATGGACGAACCATTGGGCTTCGTTCCCGTGGCGGGGCTGTCGTTTTCGATTGGGCCCATGGTAGCGAAGAATCTCCCCACGACCTGGCCACCTATTGTGTGTTTGTGCTACCAAGTACCTAATTACATGGCTGGCGCTTGCCTCCGTTGACCTGAAGCAACTTATGGTGATGTGCTTCCCAGCTCGATGATAGCGTCCGGCGTCCCGGCGTCCGGTGACTCTTGCCCTCGTCGACGGACTTGAACCTTGTATTGTTGCCCTCGAATGCTTACGAATAAGGTACAGAAGATGGGAGAGGAATGAGAGAGGCACAGGCAGGCGCAGATGCAGAAATGCGCCGTCCCGAAGCAGCAAGCACGTTGTACCTGCATTGTTCCATAGCCAGCCGATAATGATGCTGATTGGCCGTGGGCATCTCCGGCCCCGCCCAAGTAAGCGTAATATGGCCTGGCCCCTGAGGCTCTAAGATAGCCTCTAGCAGCTTAGCACCCCTGCCCTGGGGCCATGCTCAGACGTTTTTTTCTTTCCTTCAACTCCATCTCAACTTTGTCGAGTCCTCGACTCAGAAGCGGCACGCATCGCTGCTCTGTGCGGATGGTCTGTTCTTACTCTCGCGTTTACACTCTCACACTCACTCTCATGTTCAGTCTCAGTCTCAGTCTCACCACATTTACTCACTCCGGGTTCCATCGTAGCCCCTTTCCCACTTGCTCCTCACACAGTCCTATCTGTTCAACGCTGTTGTTGCTGCTGTCTCCTCCCCTAGTCGTCGTCTTTGGTCTCATCCCGCACACCATCGTTCTTCAATACACACA
This sequence comes from Colletotrichum orchidophilum, assembly GCF_001831195.1. NCBI lineage: Eukaryota > Fungi > Ascomycota > Sordariomycetes > Glomerellales > Glomerellaceae > Colletotrichum > Colletotrichum orchidophilum. The sequence goes on along the minus strand of NW_019173111.1, from coordinate 15,540 downwards.
CCCATTCCATGTAGTTTCTCTGGATAGCCCCAAACCCTGGAAACCTTACCCTGTCCCTCGAGCCACCGCAGACACAATGTCGCAGGCTCTCGCCCATCTCGGCTTGTCACCAAGACCGACGACAAGAGCCCACCGGCTTGCCTAGCCTGGGGTTTCTATCGCCCGAGATTTACCTGCATCCGTACTTGAACTTCTGTCTTACCTTGGCTGTTCTCTGATTCTGAATGTGATTTTGCATCTCCTTTGCGGTTACGACCGCCCATTGTCGCATTTTCCCGCTGCTTGAAAACTTATCCTACCCTACTCTGCAGATGCTCACCGTTCGAGACCCGCGAGGCCCTGCTTCCATGCCCACTACACGATTCCCCCCCCTATCCCTACCCCCCCTTGTCTTGAATCACCCCTGCCGCTCTCACCCTCCCCTAGGCCCCCTCCCCTTGCCCCCTTGCCCCCCTCCACCCCCCGCCCTGAACCAAACGGGTCCACCTCACACACCTCACACACCCATGGACCTCACACCCGAGACTTCGCTCTTACTCCTCTTCATCCTGTGATCGCCCACCTCCCGACGCTGCGCATTTGACTCTGATTTCTTCCTTCTTCCAGCGTCCTTTTCCCACACCCCTTTCCGTCACTGCAAGTAGGGACAAGTAATATCGCCAATCCTCTCAATCCCCCGCGAATACCAAGAATTCTTACCAGCCGCCGAGTGCAGGCATTTTGTGCAGGTGAGTGTGCGAACCTCTTCTCATGGCTTGTATCATCGACACAAAATCACCTTATAATCGCTACATTTCCCCTTGCATCGCCCATCCGTCTTCCTCGTCTTTTGCCGGTAGAAAAGCAGCAGCAGAAGCAGCAGCCCTCTCTCGGACACTCTCTTGCGTCCCCAAAACTCTGTTGTGTGCCATAAGCACTTTGGCCCCCCTTCGTCTTTCCTGCTTCCTCCCGCCACCTTCTGTCATTTGCATTCCAGCTCGTGCTCTCTCCCACCTTTTCCCACCGTCGTGCCGCTTGGTGCGTGAAATTGTCTTTTCGCTGACCCAGTGACCACCGGATCGCAGGCTCGAATTTCCGCTCTTTTTTCCTGGGTTCGCGCGTGCTTCTGATCGACTCCTCATTCCTCTTCGTCTACTTTCATTTAGATGCATTATTTTCTGCGCCCCTTCAGCAGGCTCTGAACCAACCCCAAAGTTCAATTATACCCGCGACCGTTCGCACCACCGCCGCCACCGCCACCACCGTTACGATAGGAATTACCACGACGAGGGAAGGGAAAAACAGACGGGGAAGTTTAATTGGAATCCGAGAAAGAGTCGAGAAGAAGACCAACCCGCTACTGGGAAATTTCGGATCGGAAGGAACGCCGCAAGAGACCGACCGTCCAAGAAACCCTGGCTAGCGACAGCCAGAACGAATTGCTTGTCATGGACTACTACTACGCGGGTTCCGAGAAGCCCTCGGAACGCTCAAGATGGACGCCCCTCACCCGCATGCTGCTCTCCGGAGAGATGACCCAGGAGAAGCAAAAGGATTTGACGATGCGGGAGCGCTTCGACCGTTGGATGATTAACGAAGGATACCGAAGAGTGTACGTATACGGACGTCCATGTCGATTCCCAGTAAACAGTTCTAACTGCGAGCAGATTCGTATTCGTGTTCCTCATGCTTCACGGACTCGTCTTCGCGTTTGCCTCGGTCAACTTCGCCCTCAAGGACAACTTGCAAATAGCACGAGACACGTTTGGCCCGACATTCATCATTGCACGTTCGGCTGCGCTGGTGCTCCACGTCGACGTTGCTTTGGTCCTCTTTCCCGTGTGCCGCACCCTCATCTCTCTGGCCCGCCAGACTCCGCTCAACGGAATTATTCAGTTCGACAAGAACATCACCTTCCACATTACCACTGCTTGGTCCATTGTCTTCTTCTCTTGGGTTCACACCATTGCCCATTGGAACAATTTCGCCCAGATTGCCGCCAAGAACAACCTCGGCATCTATGGCTGGCTGCTGGCCAACTTTGTCTCCGGACCCGGCTGGACTGGCTATGTCATGCTAATCGCGCTCATGGGTATGGTCTTCACCTCCGTTGAGAAGCCTCGCCGTGCCAACTATGAGCGATTCTGGTACACCCACCACATGTTCATTGTCTTCTTCTTCTTCTGGTCCATTCACGGTGCGTTCTGCATGATTCAGCCCGACTTTGCTCCCTTCTGCACCAGCATCGGTACTTCCGCCATTGGTGTGTTTTGGCAGTATTGGATGTACGGTGGCTTCGTCTACCTGGCTGAGCGTGTCGCCCGTGAGGTCCGTGGACGCCACAAGACGTACGTATCCAAGGTCATCCAGCACCCCAGTAATGTCTGCGAGATTCAGATCAAGAAGGAGCACACCAAAACCAGAGCTGGACAGTACATCTTCTTCTGCTGCCCTGCTGTCTCTCTCTGGCAGTACCACCCTTTCACCTTGACCAGCGCCCCTGAGGAGGACTACATCTCCATCCACATGCGTGTTGTCGGTGACTTCACACGCGCCGTCTCGATGGCTCTCGGCTGCGAATGGGACAAGAAGAAGGACGATGCCAGCAAGGTCGTCGGTGTCAACAGCGATTCTAGCGAGGTCGACCCCGCCCTTCGTCGGGTCTTACCCCGCGTCTACATTGACGGACCGTTTGGCTCAGCCTCCGAGGACGTTTTCAAGTACGAGATCTCTGTTCTCTGCGGTGCTGGTATCGGTGTTACGCCCTTCGCGTCTATCCTGAAGTCCATTTGGTACCGGATGAACTATCCTCAGCAGAAGACTCGGCTGAGCAAGGTTTACTTCTTCTGGATTTGCAGAGACTTTGGCTCTTTCGAGTGGTTCCGCTCCCTGCTTCTCGCCATCGAAGCCCAGGATGTCGACAATCGCATCGAGATTCACACCTACCTGACGGCCAAGATCAAGGCGGACGATGCGACGAACATTATGATTAACGACGCCAATGCCGACAAAGATACTATCACTGGTCTGCGCTCACCAACCAACTTTGGTAGACCCAACTGGGACATGATTTTCAGAGGTATTCGCAAGCTGCACTCGCCCGCCGAGGCTGGTGTTTTCTTCTGCGGTCCCAAGGGTTTGGGCAGCTCGCTGCACATTTACTGCAATAAGTACAGTGAACCTGGGTAAGTCACCGTTCTGGATCAGAAGATGCTTCCAATGCTAACACCGGCACAGCTTCTCATTCGTATGGGGCAAGGAGAACTTCTAAGCCAACTTCGGAGCAAAAGGCAACAATTTCGTTTCGTTTCCCTCTTCCACCACATTATTCGTCATCAATATCAGCGTCGTTGCTTGCCTTTACCATTCTGTCTCTCCTTTCCCACACTATCATTTCTGAAGTGGCAGGATAGACTGTCACGGAGTCTCATCCACTGGGTTGCGTGTTGCGGTTGCGCCGGACGCCACAGGACCAGGAAGACGGCGGGTATCGGTGAAACGGTCGACGGCAGCATGGGCATGCTGTGAGAGAGGAAAGTTTTAAGGGCGGCACCGAGGAATTATATCGGCGGATGATGATAATTTTGGGCGTCATCCCCGTAACCCTTGTGGATATACTACTTACTACTACCGACATTTATACATTGTACCTAGCGATGCCATCATCAGTATACTTAGACAGTTTTTGATGCAGCAAGGCACAAGGCTCTTGCAAAAGTCAACTTGGTTTCTTTCAGCCGTGTTATCGTCTACCTGTGTATGTGCGCGTGTGAGAGGAGAATCGGAGATGAGCTGAGACGTGCCAAGCACGATCCCTCACGGAATCGATCCCTTCTTCGCCACCGTTTGCGCTGAATCAACTACTTGGGCCATGCGGGCGCTCGGACGTGGGAACCACCAGATGACGACGCTCGTGAGGGCGTCTTTTTTGGTTTCGAGACGCCCATTGTAAAACGCATGACTGGGATGATATCGGACGAACAAGGGGTGTAACATGCCGCATGGTCAGGACTTCTTCCGTAGGGTCGTAAGCCGTTTTCTTGGCACTTGCTTGGCCGCCGCTCTAAGTGAAGTGCGGTGACTTTTGGCCGGGCGCGCGTGCTATGGTTGATTGGGCCTGGCTGACGGCTGTTGGGTGATGGATGAGTGAGGGATGGATGATGGGCGAAGGACAAGCTTGGCTTTGCTTGGCGATTTCGGGTATCTAGTTTGGCGTCACGGAAAAGCAGGGGGACTTGGCTTGGTGATTGGACATTTTATGCGATGAGGCTCATCTCATGAATTGACTGTATTTTCCTTTCTCGAAACCTGCTTACTCGACATACGTGCCTCACTGGGAGGGAATACGCGTATAGTTCCGTCCCAGCCCCGTTGGAAGTGCCCGGTTGTGTCTCCACTCCGGACTCTCTCCACTTCGGACCCGAGTGTGACCGCCGTTTGGTTTGGTTTGGTTCGGAAGGGTGAGACTGTAACTCGTATCACCGGCATTGTTTGGAATTTATCGGAGGCTGGTCAGACCAGTGGCTTTCAATCCACTGGAGCGCTTTTCTATTGGGCGATGACTGGACTTTCCTGTTCTTTGGCTTGCATCACAGCGGACTTGTAGGATAGATGACCTTTTGTTCCAGCCGATATATTGAAGTAATTTAGCGCCTAGAAGCGCGAGAGACTAAATGAATAGGTGAATAGTGCTCCAAAGTAGTAATAGCACCAACCAATTTCTTCAACTCAATTCCATCATTCATCAAATCCGGGAAGGGTTTGGCCCTCCTGTGCGACCAGATTAACGACGACCGGAAACACTCGACTCCACCGTCGATTGCTCGCTCGACCACAGGTTTTGCCCTCAGGCGTAGGAGATTCGAGCAGGCCCATTCGCACCCGGAAGCACTGGTGGCTTCAACCCAGGCCGATACAGCAGGCATTGCTCCTAGCGCGCACTGCATGTTCATTCGGATACATGTGCAAGAAAATACTCAACACCAAGACTGTCCTATCTGAAGACCTTGGACCTTTATTGATGATTTTGCTGCTTTGCCATTATTGATATTTCGGAGGAAGAGCAAGCAAGGTCCCTCCGCCGTGGACTCCCCCACTTGACTATCGAGTACGGTGACAAACTCTCGAACTTACTACGGCACAAGTCTTCTGTAGTACTATAGTGTAACTAGATAAACCCCGGCAAGCGAACGTTATGCGGGCCTCACTTGGTTGTACTTGCTCGGGTATTAGTAGAAAGACCAGTACGATCAGAGTTATCTGGTGGCGGACGTTGAAAACCCTCTTGCAGCAGTTGAGTCACTTGATGAACCACCGAGGACCTCTTCATGCAGGATCAGGGGAATTCTGAACATAACCATAGAGGTTCACCCCCGGCGTATCTTACGCCTTTAAGAAGTACGAAAACGCCCAGCTGCAGTGCTCAAATGATTTAAAATCCTCACAGCAAACATTCCCAATCTACCACACTTTCGAGGCCCTCAACAGCCAACCAAAATTCTTCACTCTACGCTGCGAAGAAATCATGTTGTCTAGCGTTTGTACGAGATTTCTCGTCATTTCTGACACTCATGGAGACACATTTTCGAGCGAAAAGATGCCTTGTGAACCAGTTGACGTCGTAATCCACTGCGGCGACCTCACACAGCACTCAACGTTGAACGAATTCCGCAAAACGCTTGATATGCTAAAGAAGTTCAAGGCACCGCTCACGCTCGTCATTGCAGGCAACCACGACTTCTCGCTTGACCCCACGGCGTTCAAGGCAAAGATTGAGGAAGCCAACCGGATTAGCGGTGAGCCTCTCGAGGCAGCCCTGCTTGAAAGCGAATTTGGCGGGAATGGAACGGTTAGGAAAATCTTCACAGACGCTCAGAAAGACGGCATCTTTCTCCTGGACGAGGGCACGCACGAGTTCGCTCTGGCGAATGGTGCCACCTTCAAGGTCTACGCCAGTCCGTATACTCCATCTTCCTCAGAGGGCTGGGGCTTCTCCTACAATCAAGGTGACGGACACCACTTTGATATCCAGGCGGACACAGACATTGTCATCACGCATGGCCCGCCCCACGGGATGATGGATATGGCCGCGGATAGAGAGCGCATCGGCTGTCCTCAACTCTTTGCTGCTGTCGCACGATCTCAACCACGTCTACACTGTTTCGGACACGTACACGGTGGCTGGGGAGCAAAGCGTGTGGCTTGGCGCCCGCAACTATCCAGCAATCCTTCACACTTTAGCGATATTGATCACGATAAGTCCAAGCTTGTTGATAATCTCTCGTCACTCAGGGGCACCAAGTTCGAATCCGAGGATGACAAGAAGGAAAGGGAAGAGAAACTCGAACTCTACAAGAAGCAAAGGTGTTGTGTCTCAGAACATCTTCGTGGAGGTATGAGCTCATCGAAACCAAAGAGCACAATGTTTGTCAACGCCGCGATCGAAACAGGTGGTGAATTACAACACTATCCTTGGATCATTGCCATCGATCTGCCAACAAGCGAAACTAGCATGATGCCAAAGACTGAGCGGAAGAGAAAACGTGAGGGGGCACATCAAGAGCCCGAGGAAGTAAAGAAGACTCGGATTGAACATGAATAGAAATTGGTTAGATTGATGTTTGGCAAGTCAAAACCTTCTTTTTTTGAACTATGGGAATTGGCCTTTGTTCGGACAAGTGGCTATTCTAAAAAGAGGGTTGCGTGGCTTCAATAACAAATTACCAACACTTTCCCGTTTTCATCGGCAGTTCTCCATCGTGACTTTCCACGCTGGTCCTAGGATCTCGGGGCTGACTTCGTTGCCACTCACGGTACAGATTTTCCGATGCATTAACGCCTTCGACATCCATAACGTTCTCGCCCACTGTTCCAACATCACTTCGCCTGACCTGCGTATGAGGGAGATTGGCTGTATTGGAGAACCCGATCGATGAAGCCTTCCCCTCGACCCTGCTGGGACATCACGACACCTAATGTATCCGTACTACATACTCTATCCCTCGAAAGTATCACTTTTACGACACAGGCGGAGATGAAATACAAATGGATTCGTTTGGGAAATGATTGGAAATGGTTGAAGTGGAGGCCAACTCTCTCAAAAGACCAGAGATCAGTCAACAACATCAGTCTGTGACCTGAGGCAATGGACTTTTCCAGGATCACAAATCTTTGCAATTTGGCTTATGACGGAACGCCTGAGAATCTGGCCAAGAGCAGACTATCCCTTCGTTTACCAAGACTTCGCACATTGAGACTTGAACGAAATACCCCGATAGATTTTGCTAGGGATTTCGCTCTCGCATTGTCTCGGCACTCGCTACAGAGCCTTTCTTGGTTAGAAGCTGGCCAAGACAAGTACATCATTCGAATCCTGGAACACCATGGACGTTCTCTCACCCATTTCGAATGCCGGCCCACGCCAGAAAGCCTCGAGTCCAAAAGGTCAACGCTTCCAAAGAAGGTACTGCAAGACATTCGTACCCTGGCATCCAGTTTGCAATCACTGGCAATGGACCTCAATCATAACGGCACGCAGCCTCGGGAGGACCTTCGCGCTCTATCATCGGGCCTTCCGGGTGGAGTGGTCAATCCCACACTATACCTAGAAATAGCGAGCGAATATCGTCAACTCTTGACGTTGCGCAGTTCATTCGACATACATCACGTAGCGAGTCCGTTGAACATCATCAACTTCTTCCCGGGCAACTGGACGAGGCCGTGGGTGGGCCGATCAGCATGTTCACCTTGGCTGGATGGCATACGTTTCCTTACCAGAGCAGCTGAGCTTCTGCCCGCCGCTCCCCGTGCCGCACGCTATCCAAGCCTGTAAACAGCGCAGACTAGACGGGACTTGGCGAGAAGCTCCGATGACGGTGTGAACGCTCCATTATGCTCTTACTTGTATGAAGATTCGGCTCTGTACTTATAATGCGAATGTGACATGCGTCGAGGACATTTGTAAGACGCATGGCGGTGTAAAAGAGTCTTGAACCATTCATGCGCGGCAATGTCCATGCCGAAAATATACGTTGTTAGTAATCTGTAGACAAGTCCTTAGGAACCCAGACCAATACGCCTTGAACCTGCCAATCGAGTGTGCAGTTCATTCAGATAGTAATGTTCTTTTGTCAAGTCCAGTGGATGCTAGCTGCCCTAAGTGCTCTGCCAAACGGATATGACTGATTGCCAAAAGCAGGCGCCATGTAAGGCATAATAACTGAGGTAAGGTACATTGGCAAACTTCCCTTCCCTCTGTTGTCGGTCTTCTTCTTCGCGACATCATAAACAAACTTCTTGGTAAGCTGCTGGGATATACTTGATCAAGAGGAGTTGGAGAACTTAGTTGGTGGTGCTGCTGCCTTGGGGCAGTTTGAATTCTTTCTTTTAATTGCGCTTCTTGGCGCCAACAATGGCGCGGCTGCAATACGGCTACTGGATATTTATTTATGAAACAGAAAGTTCAGATATTATCAGTGAATAAAATGAAGGGGACTGTAGCTATCCCTTATTATGACCTGATCTGTGTTTCCAGTCATTGCGTGAAGTTAAAGGAGGCGAAAGATCATGTGAGCTTATTAGTCATTATGAATGAAATCCTCACCTCTTCCGGCGACGACCCATGGGGAAGATAAATACAAACATCCTTCAGGTGGAGGCCTCGACAGGGAGCGGGCAAGAATGGAGGCGAGTGCATGTCAAATGGTACAAAAGTGAAATGTCTTACCACACTTGTGAGTACGAAATGGAGAAAATGACTGAACTATTTCTGGAGAAATAAAGCTTGAATTGGAAGATGCATTCCCGGCGGATGAGCGCCTCACTGAGAGCACAGACGTTGGGATAAGAACGTCAAGCCCCAAGCTGAATGAGCTCTGCGTGTGCCCTGGACTTGGAGCGAGTTGTGGCTCAACTCGATTACTCACCGACCGGTGGACGCTGTGTCTCTGGGCAATTTCCGGGAATTACAACCACTGGGTCCCTCGACACCCGAGCGTCCCGGGCGGTCCCTCTTCATCTTTTTTTTTTGGGGTAAGCGCTTTCAAAGCTGCTATCCGTAGTATGAGGTTGATTATCGGGCTTTTGGAGAGTTGACAGATCCGAACATGCGGATTACGTGAAGCTGGGACTCCTGGAGAGATTGAGTTGTGGCGGGCCTTTGTTCCATCTGGAGGATCTTCGAGACCCGGGAATCCTTACAATCTGCTCTCGTGTCGCAGACGGGTGTCGATCTACAGAGGATGACGCCGTTCGACGAGCCCACCTCCCTAAACCGACCGCTTTGCAGACCTGCTGGCAGCTGCACCTCGTATTCCTGTTTCGCCTCCTTTTCTGGTGTGTGTGTGTGTGTGTGTGTGTGTGTGTGTCAACTTTGGTGTGTGTTTTTATGCGCTGTCTGCTGTAAGCGTCTGCCCAGGCTGTTATCATTCTGCCCATGCGCCGATCGTATGACGGACGTCGACACCACTCCTGCCACATGTGGTGAGTTGTAAGTCCTCAATACTAGTTTACGAGGCAATGTGAGACAAAGCGCATAGTTGGTTTCCCGGCCCCTTCTTTCTTTTTTTCCGACAACCGTATTGTTTCTGTTCAATTTAAGCGCGTGCTTGTCAATTTCGGGATACGGGCACCGCCAGAATATCGACTTTGGAAGGTATTGTCTAAATGCAAGCTGATGTGGCGCTAGCTGACGATTTCAGGAATCCAGGGTCTATCGACGCCCAGATGACCAGCGCCACAGCGGCGCTGGATGACTGAACTGGCAGAAGAAGACGGATGGGGATTTGTCGCCCGGCATGGGATCCAAATCAGTCCTGGCGAGAGAGTCGCAACATCTATCAAGGGTCCTCGTGTGATCCAACGGTTGCGACGTTTTGAACCTTCTCAACACCGCGTAATGCATACTGCAAATTGAGAGACGTCCTTGTCATGGCAGTTTCAACATGTTTTCTTCTTTTGCGCGTCATTGTCGTAGTCGTCGTCGTCGTGGCCGGTGTTGGGGTCCTTGGGTTACTTACTATGTAGCCATCGTATGTTGCCCACTTGGGTTCATCCCGCGGTCCGGATGATCGGTCCCGTCCGTTCATGTCCCTCAGGGACCAAGGCGGGTTTCCGATCATCTCGTGTTGCTGCCGATTGCTGATGGCCCAATGGAATTCCACCTTCTGTCGTCGGGTTGCTCATTCGTCCTCCTGACACCAGAGCCTTGCTGCTGTTGGTGATAGCCATCGAATGGCGTTCAATTGACATGTTATCAACCCGAACAATCTCGGGGTCGGAGAGAGCGAGATAGAGACACGTTTGGGGGCGCACAGCACCTCGGTTCCCATCATCCCGTGCCAGGTTCCACTGGCGGCAGTGACTGGCCCAGGCCCCAGTCCAGGGGCAACCCATGACGTGCGTGCGAAGAGCCCGGCCACCGCGGGCAGTCAACGGAGGGCCTGTCGAGCACTGCCATTGCAGCAATCAGCGGGCATCCAAGCAGCGGTGCGCATCACCATCAAGAACACTCTCGGATGGCGGGGAGAGACCCTGTTGAGGACTCGAAGAGGATGGGCTTGAAAAGCCTTTGCTGTCGGAATCGTCGTTCCCTTTTCGTGCTCCCCTTCTATAGTTGTGTCATTGTGTTTCCTTCTTGGGTTTGTCTAAATTAAACATTGGTTAGCCTTTTTCCATCTCCCCCCCGCCCTTTGGTTTTATTTCCTTTGGGTTTGGGCCGCCCTCGAGCAGCACCATTTGACGACCTGCCATTTGGGAGCAGCGAGAGGAGCGATTTAATAACTCGACGCCCCTCCCGCCCACTCTTTTTCTCGATTTTTTTCCTGTCACTTGTCCATTCAAAAGTCTTGAAGAGAAAGCCCCTCTTTCATACCGTCGGGTCGGGTTTCTCCCCAGTATCCGACGGTGGAGAGGGAGAGTCTGACTCTGAGGGAATCGCTGAATCGCTGCTCAGACTGACGGAGAAGACGGGGTTTTAGCAGCAAGCTCCAAGAGTCCAGAGAAGGGGGAAATGCCATCCACGAACCATTTCAGGAGCCATGAGTCCATCGGACCATGACAGATCAGGCAAAAAACCAGTGACCGCGCCACCTGGGACGGGGGGACGCTATTACGAGTGGCTTTCCCATTAGCACCCCGTCGGCCGGGACGCTAACCTCGACGGAATCTGCGCTGCTGCGGAGGTTCAGGCACTTGGCGGGACTTGTGCAGATTTGGCTGCATTGTGTGCATTTTGCATGAAAAATCTGTACGAAGTATCCGTCACGAAGGATTTTTATCCAGTCGTCCAGTCGCGTCAATCGATAGGGGCCTCTTTCCCGCCCTCTCCGCCCCTTCCAAGGCACCTTACACCACCGTGACCAGCTAGGTAATCAACCGAAACTGACCCGGTGTGACCTAAGCCATCTTCCTTCCTCCCCCCGTTTACCTTACGTATCTGCCTCCCCCGACGATTGTACGTTCGTCTAATACTCGTACCGTTTCTTCTTTCCCACGACCTACTGCACGACGCCATTCCCATTCCACCGTGTTTCGCCGCGGTGGCACAATACACACTCACACTCACACTCGTTCAACCCGCCTTTGGTCACCGCCGCATCCTCCTTCATCAATCCGCCTTGAACCCTTCGCCCCCCCATCCCCCGTTTCAACCTTCCACTTCCACACAACAAAAAGTCAACTTCATTCTCAACAGTGCCATTGCGCCCATCCTCAGTTGTTTACTCCTCGTAGGGAGACCGAATCGCGGCCATGCGTCTCGGATCAGCTGGCCTCGCGGTCCTGCTCTGGTCCTCCTTCACCACTCTTACAACCGCCTTCCCCTTCGCCGATAATGTCAACCCCACGCCCGTCCTCCGACCCCGACAAGCCGGCACCGGCTCGACGCCCACCTCCACGACATCCGCAGTCGCCTCGGAGACCACAGCACCAGCAGAGACGTCCGCCGCGGCAGAGCCCACCACGACCGTAACAGTCACGACCACCGTCGGCGGCGGCGGCGCCGGCGGAACCGTCACGTCGACGACTGTCTTCTTGCGAACAATCATCACCACCGTCGTCGTCACGTCCACGACCTTCCAGACCACCACCATCACCAGCAACGATGTCGCGACCGCCACCGTCACCCACTACGTCACCTCCACCGTCCTCGCCAAGCGCAGCCTCAACTTCCTCCCCGCCCCCGATGCCCCCTTCGACGCACCGGCAGCGCAAATCACCCCCGCCGTCGATCCAAGAGATATCCGAAGATACGGCGTCATCGAGAAGCGCGCCCTCGTCACTGTAGTCGTCACCGTCTCCGGCTCTGCGGCCGCCGACACTACTGTCCTAAGCACCCAAACCAGCACCGTCGTCGTCACCACCACCTCAAACACCGTATTCACCTCCATGATCACCAGCACCCTCTTCAACAACGCCAAGACCACAATCACTGTCGAGTCCACCCTAACCGTCACCTCCACCTCCATCAACACCGCCGCGCCCACCACCGTCGAAAGCGGTCCGACGACCGGCAACCTCGGCACCGCCACCGCGACCGCGACCGGCGGCGCGCAGAGCACGGGCAGCTCGAGCAGCGGAGGAGGACTCTCCACGGGAGCACAGGCCGGAATCGGTGTTGGTGTCGGCGTTGTAGGCCTTGCTGCCCTGATTGCAATCGGTTACTGGCTCTACAAGCGCCGCAAGGCCAACCGACCCTCTCGCGCCGACCTCGACGACATGCGCGCTTACGACCCCAACGGTCCCTCGCCCCTCGGCGGGTCAGCAGGTATGTCCGAGGCGGGATATGGCGGTGCCGCTGCGCTTGGAGCGGGTGCGGGAACGCAGAGACGGCAGCCCGTGCACAAGCACCAGCTCTCGCCGCCCTCGCAGAGCGTGAGCCCCGTATCGAACAGCACCGTGTCGCCGACAGGTGGTGCGCAGGAGCTCGGCGGGACGAGGATCTTACCGGCGGAGATGGGCGGCGACGAGGTCGTCGAGATGGGCGAGTCACAGCCCAGGCCTCAGCCGCAGCAGCCGCCGCAGCAACAGCAGTCGAGACCCGCACCGGGGATGACGTACAACTCGGGTCCTGTCCCGGATGTCTATGAGATGCCTACCGAGAGGTATCGGTAATGTCGTAATTTCTTTTGTAACATGTGTAAGCTTTTTCTAAAAGATGAGAGGAATTCCAAGGAGAAGATCTTAGGGGGGGTGCATATATGGATCCACCAGCGGAGGAGGGTTGTTATTTACATGAACATTTTTGAGAAAGCGTAGCATCGAGTCCCAGGCGGGACAAATTGGTATCAGAAAGAGCAAAGAAAGCAGTTCCAAAAGAAGAAGACTGCTTGAGGGAATGGAGATTTTCCCACGTAGAGGATATTCGGTAGATAATCTTCATAATGTGTATGACATGGAAACACGTGTGTAGTAAACCATCATTGTGAGCTTGCGTGATGTGATAAAAGTCAGTCGGAAGGAAGACGGCATGCCCTTCTTAACGAATCCCATGGAGACCAAAGCTCCATGCTCAAGACCGATGGGGCTCGGCCGCACCTTCAGCCGTTTTGTCGCATCAAACGGCGCCCCGGAGCCTCCGTGGGTGCGATGTGCGGGTTCTAGCCTTGCCGTTGGGAGCGTGGCGTGCAGGTGTGGAATGCGGCGTTTGCTGACTGCGTCGGAGGATTGGGCTGAATGACACTCGCGACTTGCTTTGGAGGGGATGTAGCTGCGGTGTCGGTTTATATGGGAGGCATTGTGCGAGAGATGGGAGAGGGGAGAAGGGGGGGAAGGAAGGTTTCGTGGAAAGTAGCAGTGTATGACTGCGCACGTGTGAATGAACTGTGAACGTGAAAGCCCGGGGATGGATTCCCGATGGCTGGGATCATTCGTTCATCCCAAGGTTTCATCCTTTCGTTTTTTGAATCTGGTAGATGGGATGACCATGTGATGTGTCTGTGTGTGTATGTGTGTGTATGTGTGTCCCTGACTTCAGGACGACCACTTTTCGGGGATCTTTACTTTCCGGCGTTGGAGATGCAGCCATCGATTGGGATGTGAGATGGGGGGCCGCGTCGCGATGCGACCCTACTTATCCAAGATTTGTCACAGTAAGTCTCGATTGACAGTGACTTCGGGACATTAAAGTTGAAATCTCGGCGCCGTTGCCGGCATGATCGTGGAGTTGCGCAAACTTCTCTGTTTGCATGTAACATGGTAGTCCACCTCTAGAAGCCTGTCGGTCGTGCAAATGTTCCGCTTCCTCGACAACACGCTATAGATTCGATGCGGAGACCATCGGCGACAAACTTACCGATACTATTGCATGGCATCCATCTGCAAATGCAAGCCAAGACTCTTACGACGCAACGACATGATAACAGTCTTGGAAGCTGGATGACACATGTACATTGGGGGCAAACCTTTCTAGGGTACCTGGGGTTGATGGTACTGAATTGTGTGCGGCAGATGCTTACACATGGCGAGCACAGTAGCGCAAGGCGGTGGCACCATGTCGGGCATCTCCTACATTTACGCTTAGAATATAATAACCACCGCGGCGGGTCTTTTGACAAATGAAACGAAGTATTCTGTATCCGTACCATGGTTGCGTGTTCCGGACCCCGGGACTTCTTGGCTCTTTGCGGTCTTATCTGCGCATGCGGTTCCCAATCTCTACAGGAAATCCCGCTGCCGTGGGTGAGGGAACGATGGAGGGGGAGGGGCTGTTTTTTTGTTTCTTGATAATCTCTTGTGACTCTTCAACTTTTCTCATCCCAGAGCCCTCCTTCATAAATAACTTTCCAACCCTGGATGAACGCAACGCCAACCGCCGTCTTGCTTCTCTTTCCTGCTAGACGCAATATCTCTCATCTGATTCCAAACTCGAGTGGCTCCTCCCACAAGCGGACTTGGAACCTTGTCCCTACTCTTCTAGCCCGTCAAGCGTTTTAGGCGGAGTTTTGGTGACTAGTCAACATCGTGCCATTGTGTCTTTCAAGGCCCCGCCGACATAGGAACCAGAGGGGCAGCTCATAAAAAAGAGAAAAGCGCGAGAGGAAAATCTTGCTGTTGCGCGGCACACTCACACACACACATACATCTCACACACATAAGGTACACCAGGCACACCCCGCCATTGAAGCAGCTCCAACCCCGCCTTCATCATTCTGGTGGCTTTCTGACGACAGCGAGGTGGAATTCTAGGGAGCTTTAGACTCCCTTCAACGGCTGGCTAAACTCTAAATTTGCAACCCACTGCCAGTTCTCGGGCAAGGTAGACCCCTAAACCCATCGCCGGCGCAAAATCCTCCCTCTCACGGAGCCGCTCATCGCCTCCGGACACCCCCGCACAACACCCGGCGCATCGTAAAGTTTCGCCCGGCCTATCGCCGTATCAGCGGCGTGACCACAATCATGGACGCCTCCGGCAAAGAACGCGTCGACAAAGACACCGGCCTGGGCCCCGGCCTTGGCCTTGGCCCCTCACATTGGGGGGTGTCACGGGTGTGTACGGATACTCTGTAATGCAGTATAGTGTGTCTCGAACTCTTCTGTCACTGTGAGGGGCAAAGCTCCGTAGAC